>NW_026057587.1:2652366-2660732 GCF_023721935.1 Panthera uncia | reverse complement strand
CCCGGTCGCCTGTTGTGTTGGGTGTTTTTCCAGCCTTAGTCCTGAGCCATCACAGAAATCTGGGATAGCATCCCCCTGCTTTTGTTTCAGGGGCAGAAAGACTTGAGCCCCATGGTTTTGGGGCAGTGTTTCTCTGGAGAATCCCTTTTGAGCAAGCTGGGGAGGCCCACGATGGAGAACACCTTCCTTCCAACGAAAGGGCGGGGGGGGGGGGGGGCAGCCAGAGATGTGGCTGCCCAGGCCGGGACCCGGTGCGTGCAAGGTGGTTTAGAGAGCAGGAAACCCTCAGAGGTGGTGGGGGCATGAGGGGTGCACGCCAGGAGGCCTTTCTCCTCCTTGCCAGCGAGGAGGGCAACAGTCCCCACTGAACCAGGAGCATCAGTGTCTCCTCAGTGCTGTTAAGAGACTGCTGCACACGTAATGGCTTTAACAACAGATATCTATTCTCTTCCCGTCCTGGAGGGCAGGAGTCCAGGAATGGGTTCTAGGGGCTAACATCCCGGTGCGGGTGCTCCTTCTCTCTAGGGGAGAATCCCGCCCTTGCCTTCTCCAGCTTCTAGAAGTGCCTCATACTGTTTGGCTCTTGGCTTCCTCCATCTTCAAAACCAGGAGAGAGCACCTTCCAATCTCTTTCCCTGACCTGCCTCCCTCTTAGAGGGACCCTGGGGATGACAGTGGACCCGGGCAGAATATCCAGGGTAGTCTGCTCATCCCGAGGTCCTCAGTCATACCTGCCAAGTCCTCTTTACCATGTAAGGCAACCCACGTACAAGTTCCAAGGATCAGGACGAGGCCCACTTTGGTGGGGGCGTTATTCTGTCTACCGCACTAGGTGACATATTTCATCTCATTTGAAAGCAAATATTCCTGGGGCGTGTGGGTGGCTCAATCGGTTAAGCATCCAACTTCTGATTTCAGCTTTGGTCATGATCTCATGGTTGGTGAGCCCCACCCTGGGCTCTATGCTGAGAGCTCAGAGCTTGCTTAAAATTCTCTCTCTCTCTCTCTCTCTCTCTCTCCCCCCCCCCCAACTCATGCATGCACACATGTGCACGCTATCTCTCTTTCTCAAAATAAAGAAATAAACTTAAAGAAAAAGAAAGTAAATATTCCTGATCATTTTAGGACAAGCTCTTCAAATTGCCATGAATACAAAGGTGGAAAGACGGGGTGGTTGCCCTCAAGAAACCGCAGGTTTGGCGGTGACAGAGTTGAGTAAACCAGACAGTTAATTTCTGTTATAGTAGCATGGGGATATAGGTAAGGGATGCCCAAATCTGTCTGGAGATGGGATGGAAGCAGGTGCCAGATGCTAACCAGAGAGCACACAGAGATTGCTGGAAACTGGGGGTGAAATCATGAATTTGAAACCATCCACCAAAGTTGGTCCAAGATGAGAATCAGTAATTCATGCTAAACCTAAGGTGAGGACGAGATTTGGTGGACAGGACGCTCACGGTTTTAATTGTGTCCCAAAGAAAGCTTATTAGTTAGAGGGAAAAAAGTAGTAGCTACAGAATGGGGAAGTCAGCCACTACCTTGACCAGGTGATCGAAATTAACATCACTCATAAGGTGCAGGTGGACATCTAATGCCTGTGATGTGACCGGTGAGCGGAACACAACATCCCCTCTGTGATATCCCAGGGGGGCGTGCATAGAGTAGTCTAATCACAGGGGACTATCAGACTGACCCCAATGGGCAACATCCTATTAAACGATTGGCAGTATTCTTCAAAACTGTCAATACTGTGAAAGAGAACAAAAGGTCAAGGAATGTTCCAAATTAAAGAAAAACATGATGTGTAATGCAATACCCAGTCCAAGACAGAGTCTCATACTGGAAGGGAACAGAAATCTATAAAAACATTCTTGGGTCAATTGACCAAATTAGACTACAGACAGAAGATTAGATCAATTTAAATTAAAAGGTTCCTGAATATGATACCTGTACTGAGGTTATGTAAGAAAGTATCCTTATTCTCGAAAAATACATGCTTGAGTGTCCAAGGATAAATGGGCATGCTGTATGTAATTTACTCTCAAATTGTTCAGAAAGGAAAGATAGACCAATAGGCAGGCAGGTAGGTAGGTAGGTAGGTAAATAGATACATGGATGGATGGATGGATGGATGGATAGGTAGATTAGATAGATAGATAGATAGATAGATGGATGGATATGTGGATAGGTACATAGGTAGGTAGGTGGGTAGATACATGGATGGATGGATGGATGGATGGATGGATGGATAGATACACAGATAGATAGATGGATGGATACATACATACATACATACATACATACACAGATAGATAGATGGATAGTTAGATACACAGATAGATGGGTAGATAGATAGATAGATACACAGATAGATATACAGATGGATGGATGGATGGATGGATGGATAGATAGATACACAGGTAGATACACAGATAGATGGATAGATACATAGATAAAAGAACAAGTAATGGCAAGTAGGCAAAATGTTAAAAGTAGGTGTATCTGGGTCAAGAGCGTAAGGCATTCTTTGTATTTTTCTTGTAACTTTTCAATAAGTTTGGAATCATTTCCAAATAAAAAGTATTTTTCAGCCAACAAATTGACTTCAGAAGCCAGACTGCCTGGGTTTGAGTCTTGCCAGTGGCCTCCTGTTGGCTATGTGATTTCACAATTCCTTTGGGCCTCAGTTTCCCCATCGGTAAAATCAGGGTACTAACAGCACCTCCCTTGTGGGGCTATGTGCGGCTCCAGTGGACTCACTCATGTGAAGCCCTGGGTGGAGCGTTCTGTGCTCAGCAGGCACTGACCACCACTGTTGTTAGTCTTTCCAGAAAAGGCAGATTTTAGGCAGAGGTTTAGAGCATGTGTAGAAGTTTGCCCGCTGGACGCACAGGGTAAGGGTGCCACAGGGGAAGCATGCAAAGATTTGAGCTGGGGCGTGTCGAGGGGAATAACTAAAGACTCCATCGCGAGGTGGGACGTGGCTTAAGTCGAAGCTAGACACGTGAGCTGGGCCAGTCGTGAAGTGCCTTTTGCCCGTGCACAGGAGTCTGTTATTTGTCATTCTGTAGTGTGGATGGTGTTTGGGGAATTAATGTTCAAAGAGGGGAGTGATGTCATGACATGTAATTTTCAAAGACCACTCTGGTGGCCGTGGTAGGAAATAGACCCGACAAATGGAAATCCCCTGTGGAAAGCCACTAACGATTCCTGGTGACAATCCAGGAAAGAGATAATGAACATTGGAACCAAGACAATTGCCAAGACGCTAGGTAGGAAGGAAGGATTTGAAGGGTATCTAGCGGAATCCATCAGATTCTACATAGTCTTGGTAAGAAGAAACCATCAAGAATGACTTCCCAGGCTTCTGCCATGGAAAATGTCAGGAGGCACTGGGTTTGGGCAGAGGGCAGGGGTAATAAAACATTGAAAAGGCTTAGAAACCAGTGAGTTTGAGGTGCTTTTAGGACATCTAGATGGAAATACCCAGTAGGCTGTTGGCTGCGAATCCAGAGCCCAGGTTTGAAGATAGAGATTCAGGGTTATCGCCTTCAGCTTGGCGACAGTGTGACCATGGATGACATCATCTGGCCGGAGAGCACAGAGTGACTCATTATCAATGGTTGCTTCTTTCAGTGTGACAGAAGTCTGGGGCCTGCTCCCAGAAAATGCACACGGCCATTTGCACAGAGAAGTCGTCTTACAAATGTAAGGAACTACCCCATGAGGCTCATCCCTGCTACCCTCCCTCCCCCCACCCAGTTTAAAAATACATTCTCTAGACCAGGGGTTTTGAAAAATGAATTGCGAGGCATTAGTGAGTTGTGCAGTCGATTTAGGGGATTGTTAATCAGAATTAAAGAAGGAGAAGGAGAGGGAACGAGGGAAAGAGTGGAAGGAAAGGGGTAGAAAATATTATCAGGCATCACGTGCAGGAGAAGTCTTGTGTGATATAACTTTTGATTATGTGCACTTTTATAGCATGCATATCGGTTTTTCGACTGATGTGTAAGATACAAAATATATGTAACTAACCCAGATATGTGTTTCGATACAGACACGCACACACACTGCCTTAGATTATTGCTGATGGAGGGTGTGCCAACCACCTATTACTGCGTGAAAAACCACGCCAGACTGGCTTAAAACACCCATCAGTTACATATACGCGTGACTCTGTAATTTGGGCTGGTCTCAGCTGCCATCACATGAGTGGCCACCATTGTCTGGAAGCCGGACTAGGGCTGGATGGTGCCAGACGCCTCAGTCACGAGTCCAGCGGTCAGCCGGGGCCCTGGTTCTCCTGCACGAGGGTTCACACGTGGTCCAGTGGGACTTCCTTGCACGGCAGGTGGCCCCTGGCCTCCAAAGGGTGCACTCCGGTGGGCGAGCACTCCCCAAGCCTCTGTGTCATGCTTGCTGATGTCACATTGGCCAGAGCAGATCTGAACATCATCATTTTGACACTAAGCCCACAGTTGATGTGGGAAGGGATTGCGCAAGGGTCTGTGATTGATTAGAGACCGTTGGCTTCACCTCCCCCAGAGAGTCACAAGCACACAATCCCCGTCTCCCATGTTCTGCTTGTTCCAGAATTTCGAGGCTTGCCCTCCACCCTGGCTCATCCCTGCCGCCCACTCTGCTCCTCCTTTTTTCTACCTTTCTTCTTCATTAACTGGGAACCTGCAGGAAAGCCTCTGTTAGGAGAGAATACCAAGAAAGATAAGTAGATATCACCTTGGCCCTCGGGCCACTGATCAACCACCTGAGTAGATAAGGGTCCAGCAGAGAAATGTTAAATAATAAATCAAGGCATCTGCCCAGCTGTCACAAGACAGCCCCAATTAACCGTCCCACGAATGGTGCAGGGAGTCTCCCCCGGGAGTTCAAAGTCGTCAGTGCAGCTCAGCGGGTCTCCCGCTCACTTCTGTTCTGAGGGGCGTAATTTGAGTCCTCAAACTGCACTGACCTTCTGGAGGAAAGTAAGAACAATGTCAAAGCCTGGGAATTCAATAAAAAGCCTTTTTCATTTGCATGCATCCTGTGCTGTCAGGAACTCAGATCTCAGAACTGCTACGTCTCTCCTTTTTTTCCCCGAAGTTCATATATGTGTATGGCTGTTGGTTCTACCCAGCAATTCCCCTTAGGCTTAGCTTCCTTGGGGGAAATACCCCCATGTGTTCCTGTGGTTTGAATGGGGCACTCTCACCCTCTCTGGCTCCAGAATTGCAGACCAGAACTTGTATCGTGTTGATCACGATTGGGAGAGGGGCGGGCACGGGACGCAACTCGGTCAAATCACACTTGATCTTGGAAATCAGTGGGCGCTATTAGAAAAGCATCTGAGACCACCCGCAGGCATCTTATGCCAACAGGGGCCATGCTTACGGGAGAGTCTCTGTGATTAGGGAAGCAAAGGAAAGCCACGAAGAGAGACGGTTTCCCGATGACCCCCTTACCGTTGCAATTCAGTGCTCAGGACATGTATTGTGTCCCCCATCCAATTTCTCAGTCTTTAAACAATTAACTTTTCTCTAAAGGCCATAAGCTACTCCGACAATAAATAGGCTTAAAATTAAAAATTTTAATTTCACAAATTTAACGTATTAAGTTAAATTGTATTTAAATATTGGTTACCAACTTAATTATACATTTCTCAACATTCCATTGAAATCAAAGTCTCATATATCAGATCTTCATAAATGCATTCAACTCAACAAAACACACAGCGAACAAGGGCTATGAGGCCAATCCATGGGCTACACTGGCTGTAAACGGAAGCTCACATCGTGGTTGTATGCGTGCTCATGGTCTCTGATTCGTGTTATTATTTCTTTGGGGGGGTGGGGTGTGATGTTCTTCATCAGCACAGAGAATCGGGGCTGCCGTCAGCCACAGGTGGTGATCACTATGTTGGGGGTTGGGGTCAGGAAACTTGAGGGTTTATGGTCGGGTTCAATGGCCAACATGATTAGATGGGAAATGACTCGTTCGTCCAACAAATGTTTATGTTTATGGAAGAGACCACCTTCCATGGTGGTCCACAAACGTACGACTGGTTGCACGAGATTGTTTTTTATAGATACATTTTGCCCACTTGGGAGAAGACGTCCGGTGTGTTGCTTCTGGCTAATCATTATTACTCTAGACGACCTCGTCTTTTCCGAGAAAATTGTACTGGTTTTGGGGTCCCGTAGAACGCAGCCCAGTATCAGCCTTTTTTCCAACCACTTGTTCTAGGTAATGCCTGATTGTTTCACTTAGGTCTAAAGATAGCTGTCAATTGAATTCTCCCAGCGACTACACCTTTCTCCTGCCGACACCCCTCCAGGAGCCCCTCCCTTCCTTAATCACTCAACCCAAGGAAGTACTCACCATCACATCACATCGTTTTAATTTCTCCGTCATTCACAGAATCACCAAAAATAATCCTGACCTGTTCATGGACTTTTTTTTTTTCTGGTTGTATACCAGCTGCCCTCTCGGCAAGAGCAAAGACTCTAATTCGCAATTGTGTTTCCAAGTTCGGGAAGGGGCCTTGACAGAAAAGCACACCACAGACATTTGTCGGATGAGTGAATCATTTCCCATCTAATCATGTTGGCCGTTGAACCTGAGACGGACCATAAACCCAAGGGCATCCACTTTCCTGGGGCTGTTCTAGTTTTTAGCAGGGCCAGTGACCAACTTGTTGAAAGCAAAGTTATTTCCCCTTCTCTGTTTTTATATATTTCAAGCTAAGAGTTGCGAGGTCATCCATGGGATACGTAGTGCTAAAAAATCAAGCCGAGGGGCGCCTGGGTGGCGCAGTCGGTTAGGCGTCCGACTTCAGCCAGGTCACGATCTCGCGGTCCGTGAGTTCGAGCCCCGCGTCAGGCTCTGGGCTGATGGCTCAGAGCCTGGAGCCTGTTTCCGATTCTGTGTCTCCCTCTCTCTCTGCCCCTCCCCCGTTCATGCTCTGTCTCTCTCTGTCCCAAAAATAAAATAAAAAAAATAAAATAAAATAAAAAAAATAAATAAATAAATAAATAAATAAAAAATCAAGCCGAAATTCAGAGCGTGTGATATTATTCATAAAAGCCAAAACCTGGAAGCAACCCAGATGTCCAGTAATAAGTGGTGAATGGATAAGCCAGTGGTGGATAAACCATGGAGGGGGGATGCTTCTGAGCCATCAGCGTGGGTGAGCTATTGACACATTCAGCCATGTGGGTGCATCTCAGAAGCATTGTGCTGTCTGGAAGAAGCAAGCATAAAAGATTATATGCTGAAAGATTCTGTTTCCATGAAATTCTGGGGGGGAAAATTGCAATGGCAGAAAGCAAATGAGTCGTTGCCCGTGGCCCATGGTGGGAAAAGGAAATCAAATATGAAGATAGATGAGAACCTTGAGAGTAAGAGGCCGTGTCCCGTGTCTCAGTGGTGGGGGTCACACGATCGTGTGCAAATCACCAAACACCATCAAAGTGCATGCTTCATATTATCAAATGTTACTGTATGTGAATAGTACCCTAAGAGACAAGAGGAGAAGTCCATGGCAAGTTTAAAAATGCATGTTTCTCTGCAGACTCTAAAATGTATTACTAGGGGCCCCTGGTGGAGGCTACAACTCTTGATTTCAGCTCGGGTTGTGATCCCAGGGTTGTGGGATCAGGCCCCTCGTTGGGCTCCACACGGAGCATGAAGCCTGCTTGGGATTCACGCTCTCTGCCCCTCTCCCCTGCTCTCTCTCTCCCTCTCTCTCTCTCAAATGCAAAAAATTTAAAAAAATAAATAAAATCAAAACAAAGTGTATTACTAAAATAGGGACATAAAGCCAACAGAGCTGTCACTTGTTTTTTGGGCCAGGCAACAGTTCCACGGTAGAGACAGGATAGGAAATGTGTTTTTATTTGTTGTCATTTACCAGTGGCAAGTGCTATTGGCCGGGGAGATCCTCTTCCTTCCCCTCCCTCTACCCTCACCCCTTCGGGTGTTCCCTGTGACCACGGGTGATACTCAGAAGGGTTGCACTGGCCTGGCTGAACTGAAGGCCGGTGTCTGACCGGATGGCCATTGTAGCCAGGCCGTGTTGGTGGCTGAATATGCTGGAAATTGGCACTGCATGTGACAGCACCTGAAAACAGCTTGTACCTGCCAGCATGCACATGTCCGTGCACACATACACACGTGCACACACACATGCACATGCATGCACACATACACACATGCACACATACTTACACGCTTATGTGCACATACACGCATATAGAACGCACATGCACACACAAATACATGCACGTGTGTGCACATAACACGCATGCACACACGTGCACACATGCACACTCAAATACATGCACATGCACGCACACATGTACCCACATGCA
>NW_026057587.1:2627040-2652356 GCF_023721935.1 Panthera uncia | reverse complement strand
GCACACTCAAATACATGCACATGCACGCACACATGTACCCACATGCATGCACACATACACACATGCATCACTCACACATACACATATGCATGCACACACAGACACCTGCATGCACACATACACGCACATGCACACTCACATACACACGCATGCTCACACACATGCACACATACACACATGCATGCATACTTACACACACTTACGTGCACACGCACGCACATAGAATGCACATGCACACTCAAATACATGCACATGCACGCACACATACACACCTGCATGCACACATACAGCACACTCACATACACATGCATACTCACACACATGCACACATACACACACGCACATGCATGCACGTCTACATGGACATGCACACACGCATGCACACATACACTCACACACACGCATGCATCCACATACCTATTTTTGGAGCCAGAAACTCAACTGGAAAGAGAAAGACTTCATTTGCTCCAGGCAACCCTGCACTTCCTTCAGTAGGACCTTGGAGAATTGACTTTTTCCCCCTCTATTTTCCTAACTGTAAACTGGGACTCATCTTTCTTCCTCCCTGCAAGCTTTAAGTAATATCGCAAAAAAAAAATAGAGTGTGCACAAGGGGAGGATTTCAACGTGCTCTTGCTGAGACGGTTTCTCGGGGCTGCCGTGTGCCGCCCCGGAAGTCAGCGTGCCAAGGCTGAGTCTGGAGGCGGCCGTTTGTCATCCGCACGAAGGCGGGGACGTTGGTGTGGTGCTGCCGGCAGAGACCCAGCGAGGCTGGAAGAATGGGCTTCCTGTCACCATATTTCAAGGTCTGCAGCCTCCGGGTTGAAGAAGGATGGCGATGTGAGAAGATACTATTTGTCAACTTGTTCTTGCTGTCCGTTTTTATTGCCAGTTCAAAGATCAGAGAAGTTCCATCCCGGTTTCTTGCAACATCCACCTTCTCTTTCATCCCTCAAGGAAACAAAGGTCGCGAAGTTCGCCTTTTGTCGGAGTCAGAGGTTGCAAATTGAAGGTCCGTCCGTGGGTCTTGTGTCGCAATGCGCACGTTGCAATGCGCACATTGTGTTTGGCCTGAATGTTTCCGAATCCTGGCCAGGATCTGAAAATCTGGAATTGTTACGTTAAACATTTGCATCAAGGGGCGCCTGGGTGGCTCAGTCAATTGAGCGACCGATTCCGGCTTGGGTCATGATCTCGCGGTCTGTGGATTCAGGCCCCACGTCGGGCTCTGTGCTGACAGCTCAGAGCCTGGAGCCAGTTTTTGGATTTTTTAAGAGTTAAAGTGTAGCTAATATATAATGTTAGTTTGTATGTCTTCATGCCCCTCGCCCGTTTTGCCACTATCTTCCTCCCCTGGCAACTGCAGGGTGCTCTCCGTAGTTACCAGTCTTCCTCTTTTTTGTTGTTATTATTGCAATTCTGTTTGTTGACTTCGTTGTTCATTTGGGATTTTTTTTACTTAGATTCCACACGTAAGTGAAATCGCACTGTATTTGCCTTTCTCTGCTATGCTAATGTCACCTGGCGTAATATCTCTAGGTGCATTCATGTTGTGGCGAATGGCAGGATTTCCTTCTTGTTAGAGCTGAGGAATATTCCATTGTGTGTGTGTGTGTGTGTGTGTGTGTGTGCGCGTGCGCGTGTGTGTGTATAAAGGATCCACTTGTATATATCCACATGGATGTGTATAAATGGATAAAAGAGATGTGGTGTGTATATGTATACATATATATATCCTTTATATATATCCATTTATCCATTTATATATACATGATACATATAATATATATGATATAGATATATCCATCTATTCACATATAAATACACACACACACACACATCTTTATTCATTCCTCTCTTGATGGACCCTTCAAGCCCCACTTCAGCCCATCTCTTGATGGGCTGCTTCCATATCTTGGCTCTTATAAATAATGGTACAGTAAACATAGGGGTGTGTTTATCTTTTTTTGAACTAGTGTTTTTGTTTTCTTCAAATAAATACTCAGAAATAGAATCACTTTCTTGCTCATGTCTGCTGCCTTATGGTTGCAAAATGGCTGCCATACCTCCAGCCGCAGTTCTGCGTTCCAAGCAAGAACAAGAGTGAAGCAGAAATTGGCACGGGGTGTATCAGGAAAGCAGAACATTTCCAGAACCCATCAGCTTATTTCCTGTTGTCCCCAAGGTATCACATAACCACTACCACCTTCAGGGGAATTTGGAAAGGTAAATGCATTGCAGCATTGAACATTACAGGGGCAGGCAGAGGTGAACGTCACATTCAAGGAGGGGGGGAAATAAAGTGGGGCACGCCATCACTAAGACTCAGATTCAAGCTCTGACTTAACCACATACTCCAGCGTGACCTCGGACAAGTCACTTAGTCCCCCTGACTCGGTTTCTCATGTGGTAAACGGGGACGGGAGGGGCACCTGTCATGGCTGATTTCCACGGGAGTTAGCGAGTCAGTGACTATGAAGTATGTCACACAGCACCTGGCACACGGTTGGCCGTCGTAAAAGATGGTGTCGATGATGCTTCCGGTGGGTTTTCATCCAGGGTTTATAAAGGGAAGCTACAGGAAGCTATTTTCAAATAGAGTTTCCAAGCAGTGCTAACGTACCCTTGAGACGAGGCGCTGAGAAACACACAAGTTCAGCTTAATCACGAGAAAACACCCGGGGTCTCCACATCAGGGGACGTTCTACCAAGTAACTGAATGGTGCTCCCAAGACGGTCAAGGTCATGAGATTCAAGAGGAGGCCAAGGTGCCGCCATCAGTCTGTAATCTCTGCGCCTTGGCCGGTCTTCCCGATCTGTGTTCACGTGACTCCCCCCACATCCAGGCCAGCGCGGCCCCGAGAAATTCCATTTGCTTCTTCCGCTTGTCCCCATGACCAGAGAGGACGAAAGAATGTCTCTTCACAGACTTTAACTTGAAGCAGGGTATCAGGGCAGGACTGTGATCGACTGGCTTTGATTTGAGACACAGCCATGGACCCGCCATCGTGGCCCCGGGCTGGGATCGGCCCTGCCCGAGACGTGCCTCGTGTGCAGCATGGGGATGAGGTCTGTCCCAGAGGAAGCAGGGTGTGATCCAACCCAGGGCCCTGAGAGGAGTCACCCCCTAGCAAGGGCAGTGCTGGACCTCAGACCCAGTGTGTCTGCCACAGACATGAGGCTCTGAGCCACAAACACGGGGTGTCTGACCGGCTGAGAGCCCCAGCCTCCCCAGTCCTGCTTCCCGCTGCGCGGTCCAGCATGGGGGAGTCAGTCTCCGGAGGGGACTGCCCAGGATCAAAGCCGGACCCCATTAATCCCTCACTGAGTAACATTACACAGATTTCCCCCCGGTGTTTCCGCACTCTAGTTATTAAGTGGGAATAATAGGAATTATCTCCTACGCTGGTCAGGGGGCCTCTATTTGATAATGTACTGCAGGTCCTGGGAACAATGCCTGGCAAATAGTAAGGGCTCTAAATCATTCCCAGCCCGTCCAGGTCAAGGAAAAGAATTACCTTGAGCTGAAGACATTGACATAGAAGGAAGGGCGCCAGCCCTGAGTCACAAGGGGCCAACGGGAGGGAGGGAGAAGAGAGAAGCAGGAAAGGGAGAGAGAAACAGGTGGGGGCGAGGGGATCTCAGCACCGGCATCCGATCCCAAGTCGTGGGAGTGGCAGCTAACACCCTCCAGCCAGCATCCTTGAAAGGAAACCTGGACGTAAGTTGCAATGAGTGTCGCGGCCACCGCCAGCCTGTTCCGCTAACCTAGCACCAGCCCCGGGCCACTTGCGTGCCCAGCCCTCCGCGGGTGAGTCTGTCACCCCCAGGAGTGCCCCAGACACTCCTCTGTGTCTCTTTGTGAAAGGTCTCTGGAAACGGAGATTGTTGCTTTTAGTTGACCGCAGAGACCGTTGCCCGTAATTTAATTTTTTAAAAATGCTTCCAGTTATAAGGACCACATTGCCGTTTCCTCAAGACAGAATCTTTCTTACGTATTTAGGAACTTAATATATGGGTGTATAATTACAACTATATTATTATTACATTATAATTAATAGTGTGTGATTATATGTGTTATGTAATTTATAACATATAATCACATATTATATGTGTGTATACACACACATACGTTTTTTTCTGCTATTTTACAAATTCCGGGCAAAGCTATTTTTTCAGTGTTCTTCTTTTTAAAGCAACTGATTGCACCAGCTCTCTTGCTCTCAAAAATGCTTTTAACATCACTTATTGCAAATAAACACGACAGTAAAGTGTAGGAGAAAACTTCGCACCCAACCCTTTTGTAAACAGAGGATAATTGCTTTGTGCCATGAATTCTTGCTTTCAACAACTTGGGACGGCTAAATTTGCAATCGTTCCAGCGAAACCCAGCTGAGAGTTCAGTATTTGTCCTCCAGCAAAAGTTTCAGAATACTGAGAAAATATTTGCCTTTAATTTTGGTTATTTCACTGAAGTTTCCAAGAGCAAAGATTGCGGGCACTTAGTGGGAACTGGAATATAAGAATGAGTTCCTGGGGGTGCCTGGGGGGCTCAGTCGGTTAAGTGGCCGACTTCGGCTCAGGTCACGATCTCGTGGTCTGTGAGTTCGAGCCCCGCGTCGGGCTCTGGGCTGACAGCTCGGAGCCTGGAGCCTGTTTCGGATTCTGTGTCTCCTCTCTCTGACCCTCCCCGTTCATGCTCTGTCTCTGTCTCAAAAGTAAAATAAACGTTAAAAAAAATTTAAATAAATAAATAAATAAATAAATAAACGTTAATTAAAATTTTTTTTTTTTTTTTAAAAAGAATGAGTTCCTGGTCTGGGGGCTCCGTGGGTGTGCAGAGAAACACAGCTGGGGCGTGTTTCAGTATAACATTGCACGCACTGCTTGACGGGTCCTTTTTCAGGGTTTGGGGTATTTTTTTAAATGTAATGAAGTTTTGGGGCGCCTGGGTGGCTCAGTTAAGTGGCCGACTTCGGCTCAGCTCATGATCTCACAGTTCGTGAGTTCGAGCCCTGCGTTGGGCTCTGTGCTGACAGCTCGGAGCCTGGAGCCTGCTTGGGATTCTGTGTCTCCCTCTCTCTCTGCCCCTAACCCACTCACACTCTGTCTCTCTCCGCCTTTCAAAAATGAATAAATGTCCAAAAATGATTTAAACGTAATGAAGTTTTAGTTTTTAAAAGGCTCAGTTGGTGGGATTTGTTCATGCATCTGCACGGGCAGCGGGGACGTCCCTGCCCTCAGTGTCTGCGGCCCTTGACCTGGGCCCCTCGCTCGAAGCCAGTCGAACAAGCCCCGTGGTGAGAAGCTCCTGCAGGGCCGCGGTGACCGGGGCACCACGCGCCCTCAGTCCCTCACATTTTCCTAAACACGCTTTGAATGTGCCTGGTTCTGATCCCTGGTGGCCATGTGCTACTTTCCGGCAGGATTTCTTGTGTGTGCGGGTGCTGATTTTCTCCACAGAGCAACTCAGGGAGCGTTTAGCTCGCTGGTGTCCACCCCACGTCCTGTGAAATCACCTGGAGAGCTGTTTAAATTCTGAGGCCCAGGCCCCACCACCGTCCAGGGGAATCAGAACCCCTGGGAACCGTGGGTCCTGGGACTTGGCATTTTTCCAGCACCCCCGCCTCCCAGATGATTCTAATGGGTGAGGACCACGTTTTGTGGGCGAGTTTTAGTCTGCCTGTAAGAACAGGTTGCACGTAACCCACAGGCGGGTAGTTCCCACCAACGTCTACTGTCTGCAATAGTCTACGGACGTCCACACTGGTAGGTTCTGGAAAGGCTGGCACTCGCCCGGAACGTTCCTGGCCACCCTGTCTGGACGCACAGCCCCTCACTGTCCATCCCTCAGCCCTGCTTTGCTGTTCCCCGTACCGTGTCTCACTGCCAGGGAATTTGCTTGCTTCTCGGATTATCATTTGTATGTGTCCCTGGATTGCAAGTCCATGAGGCCAGGATTTTTTTTGCCCTAACTGCTGCATCCTAAGCATCCAGAAAGTGCTTGTGGCAGGTTAGGCTGTCCTGAAGCAGAGCCCGAGGTGGAAGTTAGCAGGCAGGATATCGCTTAGGGACCCACACCTGTAGGGGGGAGCCACAGAGGCAGGATGGGACAGAGCGGGGCGCTGAGTGCCGCAAAGCCCCCACAGGGGTCCTGGGGCTGGTACGGCCCTTCTGAGCCGCCCCGAGTTGAGCGAGGAGGCTTGGCCTCTGCAGCCGGATCCCAGCAACCACCGCAGTGCTCAAACAATATTTCAGACGATGTGTCTTTCCGTTCCCCGCCTCCAAAAACAAACGCAGGGCTTTGATATTTGAGCTTGCATGGAGGTCCTTCTTTCTGGCAAGCAGTCCCAGGGAGCAGGCTGAGGAGAGCAGGAAGAATGATGCAGGGAATGAGGGAAGGACGCATTCGTCCGTAAGCTCAGGGGCTCAGTGCCGCTGGGGCCCTCGGAGGGGTGTGTGGAGCACTCTCGAGGAAGGGAGCACTACCCACAGTTCCCAAGTCCCCCGTGGCTGGAGGGTTGCTAGGCTAGGCTCTTAGCTCCTTGCACTTCTAAGTGTGCGCCTGGGTCCCTGAGACCAAGCAGAAGGGCACCAACTGTCCTGGTTTGCCCATGGCTACCCCAGACGTGGTGCTGAAGGTCCCCCGTCCCCGGGAGCTCTGCGGTCCTGGCAACCCGAGACAGGTGGTCGCCCTCTAAGCAGTTCCCCCAGGTGCCCGTGTGGCAGCGGCAGAGAAGCCTCGGGGAACAAGGTGAGGCACCAGCAGGCCCTTTGGTTAGAAGGTGAGTGAGAACACAGACCCAGGACACCGGGGCGTTGGCACAAACGGCCAGCCAGCCTCGATCTCCTTCCTCTCGGTCAGCCGGGCATCTGAACTCGAGACATAAATGCGGCGAGTGTACAAAAATCTCCTTCGCTGCGGTTGAGGTCGCGTTTATGCGGCTTTCTGCTTTCCGCCTGCCCAGAAACCAAGGGTAAAATACAAGCGTTTCCGAAAGCCCCAATACTTAGCAAACGCCTGGATAGCAGGTTTTTCGCATGTCCTAAAACAGCCGATTTTCTCGTGCATTCGGCTTATTTCCTTTCGTTTGTGTGAGTAAAGCCCGAAATCTGGCTCTTGGGAAGACTTCAGAACCTGCTGAAAGCCAACGGCACCTGCCAATCCCTCCCCCCCCCACCCCCCCCCCCCTATCTGATGATTGTAAGTCTCAGCCACGGTGATGAAACGAGCCTCAGCTGGTCCAGACTCGTTTGGATTTGGGGACCGTGAGGCATTTGGCACAGGGAGGTACGGAACTTTGGTTTGTGCCGCGTTCGGCAACGAATGGGCTTTGGAAAGGTCTTGCTTTGAAAGATCGCAAGGTGAGGAGAAAAAGCACTCTTTGGAGGTGAGTGATTGGAGATATCAGAAATTTAATCAAGGAAATGTGTGCTTTGGTGCATTTAGCGTGAGTCTGATAGGAAAGCCTTGAAGCGAATGTGTGCATGTGTGTCATGAATCTGTCTCCCTCGGCGTGCGTGATTGATGGGCGGGTCCACCGGTCCTTGGCACCCAGTGTTTCCCCTTTAGACGTTGGGTTGGTTTGGACGGCATACTTGTCCCTTAGATGGTGTCCCCAAATGCAGAGCATCACACACCCAGAACCACTGCAGATATGACATCCTCCTGGTGAAGCATCTTGGCATTCCAGTGACAGATCTGTTAGCTCTAATGACACATCCTTTCATGCAGGACTTGGCCCTGGTTTGTAATTGCCTGATGCTAATAATGAAGAGGAAAAAGCTTTTGTTAATTTAAAATTTTGGAGCGACGAAGATAAAAACTCTCTTCTCTGGCTCATTTTATCAGGCTCTTGAAAAATATATTAAAGTAGAACCCTGTGTTAATTCAAGGATGCTAATTCAATACCTAATATAAATTCCTGCCAAACGCATACGTATCGTAATTATTCCCATAGCATGCACCCACCACCCTGACGGGGCTGGCATATTTTTGTTCTTTAATGAGCCAAATCCCTTAGACGCTGATGGGGTGCTCGCAGCCTTGAGTGGGTTAGTATACACGAGATGTTATCCATGCTAATTAAAGTGAGAGAGAACGAACCCACCGTAGCCTCTCAAGCTGCTGTTTGTGACGTCTGTCCCCTCTGCGGGCACTCGGTGCTCCAGGATCTCTGCTGGTGGAGAGGTCTGGGAGCCAGAAACTGCAGACTGGATCTTGCTGGAAAAGGAGAAAGTGAAGGCATCAGAGGGGAAGCCATGTCTTCAGGGTCACAGAACCACGCAAAGAGTGCTCCCGGTTCCGAGTATCACTGAAATAGACGCCACAGCGATGGGTATGAATATGGATATATAGATACAAACGCAGGGAGAGGTTTATAGATATTAATATCTGTGCATTTAAATACCCTGTATGTCACGCCTCGGCGAATTTTAAAGCACATGCACTTCTTCTGACATGTCGAGCAAAAGTAAAGTGAAATTTACTGGGAGAACTTGCGGGCAGAGAAGCAGCCATACAGGCAATGCCCCCTGCGCTCCCTTCTTCCCACAGAGAGGCGCATGCGGGTTGGCACAGCCGGGCACATCCTCCAGGAGACGTCCTGCCCCCCGTACATGGCGTGAATTAGCAGGGGCATCGTGGGGGCAAGGGACCCCATGCTGACGATGTTTGGAGGGGAGCCTCCTGGCCGGGGAGCAGACGGGCTCGGGTGTACCACCAAGGGTGGTCGGGATGCTAGCTCAGGTCCAGAGACCTGATCGCCGGTCCTCGGCGAGATCGGTACAGGAGTCCAGCGCAAGCAGCCAGAAATGCCGACAGCAACCGGACAGCATCACATCCTCCAAACACATTTTTATCGTGTTTTACAGAGGTGTTAGTTTGTGCTGGATTGAAAGTTAAAGAAAAAAAAAACGTAACTTCATCACAGAAAGCGTAAGAAACCCCGAGCTAGAAGGATTGCGTGTGCACCGAGCTAGTCTCTTGCTAATGTTCTAAAAGGGTAGAAGGAATGGGTTTCCGAGCTGTGTCCTTCAGCGGCTCTGATCACATACATTTCCATTAGGAAGTAGTATCCCAGAAGGTACTTAAGAGCTGACCAGGAGTTTCCAGCTATCGACACGCATAATCCCTCCAGAAACGAACACACTTCCGGGAACACGTCACATTATTTCTGGGTTGGTTCACGCTGTCGATCTGTGCGAACCAACGGGAAAGCACAAAGCGCCATTAATAAATGCCAGGCACCCCCGCTTCCCCTCAGCCTTGTCAAGATACCCTTCATCCCAAAAGCAAACACGCCATTTTCTTCTGGTCTTCCTGTGCGGATGAGTTCCAGCCCCAGTCAGATCATTGCAACGAGACGGGGAAATATAATTACATTCCTAGCTGGCACCAGGATCCCTCTTAGAGAAGAAACCGAGTTTGTTGGCTGAGAGGGAGGTGGAAAGCCCTTAAGAGTTCTGGGGTTGGAAAACGCGTGTCTACCCAAAACCAAGCAATTTCACCCCAGGAAAAATGGAAAACGCGTGTCTGCCCAAAACTGAGCAATTTCACCCCGAGAAAAATGGAAAACGCGTGTCTACCCAAAACCAAGCAATTCCACCCCGAGAAAAATGGCATGCATCACAAAAGCTGTGCATGAGGATGTACACAGCTTTGTTCATGATAACCGACGGCTGGCGATGACGGAGACGCCCGTCCGTAGGAGAGAGAAACAGGACGCTGTGGGCGCCTGGGTGGCTCAGTTGGTTAAACAGGACGCTGTGTGCTCACCTCTACGCTTGTCAACAACAGAGAACACTGAGCATAGACACACCTCGCAGACCTAACAGCAAGTAAACGAGGCTGGAAACAAGACAGAATGTGCCGTGTGGTTTCTTCTCTGAAGTTCTAGAATGGGGAAAACTAATCTATGGGGAGAACGGTCAGAATAATAGTTAATGGGAGGCGTGGGGGTGACGGACAGCAGGAGCTGGGGCGTCTGTGTGAGTGCTGGAGGTCCTGAGCTCGGGAGGCTTTGACAGGCGCGCGCTTGGGTAGATGTCCACTGAGTCGCCCAGTTAAGGTGTGTGCACATCCGAACGTTAGGCTGTAATTCAGCTTCTGTGGAAACAAAAGTACCCGTGCGTACAAGGTCCTGAGTGGGTGGGGTCGCTCCTGGTGAGTCAAGGGGAGCACGGAGTATGTTATTCTGGAGGAGGGGGAGGAAGGGAGGAGGCCAGCCTACATCTGCAGGCACTGTGAGCCCCCGTCACCTGCGCGCCCCCCGGGAATTCATGACAGACTCATCGTGAGGGTCTCCGTCGTGGAAACCAGCGGAGGGTCGTTTTCCGGGCTGGCCTGGGATGGATCTGAGACAGCCCATGTGGACAGCACAGGGAGGGGAGCTGAACACCCAGAAACCATGAAATGCGGCGGGGCCAGACCTAGATTCTGTGCAGCTTGAAACTTTCACCGTTGGGCTGGGGGCGCACGTCTAAGAGAATGAATGCAAGACCATGTACGCAAGCTTACTGAATATTTATTTAGATCAAGTAAAGGAATCAGCAACTTACAAGTTGCAAAAAATGGGAAAATGCTACAGACATCACAAAATGTATCAAACATATCAAAAGTATTATAACGTCTTTATTTTTAAGTAAATCGGTAACTAATCTGTCCTACCTTTTCTGATGTATTTCTGGCAGTATCTACTTTGAGCATTCCTGACAGTGATCTTATAAGTGCTTTACTTAGTGATAGAATTGAAAGGCAATTCGATATTTCTTTTAGCATCGCAGATCAACATTAATGTTTTTAATGTTGATAGTTCAGAAAATTTTCCTTTAGCTTTATAACCTGACATGCTTAACCCCATGTATAATTGTTCTCAAATTTCGGCAAACCCTCTTGTGTCTTCTTTCCACGAGCTGTAAGATTTCAGGGCATTTCACGTTTCCTTACAAAGTGACTAATCTTAGATACTCTTTGAATTCCTGGCAGTCATTAACCGTAACCAATTTGCCATCGGAATCTTTGTAGATTGATGTGTTAGGAGTTTTACGTCATCTTTGTCATTGCCAATATTTCGCGTCAAGTAAGCAAGGCATTAAAACAGAAATTCTGATAAAATCCAATTTGCATAATTCCCACTCCAAGAAGAAAATGTGGAGTGTGTTTATTACTTGATGGGCTGCCCGGTTTCTGACATGTTAGAGCGTATGTTTTTCTAAGCGGATCATAAGAGGGACACGGAACTCTCCACCCCCAATGTTGCACGTCACATGATGGGAACAGTTTTCCAGTCAAGCCTTTGACTCCTTGGACCGCAAACCTCGCTTCTTCTGTACCGTCCACATTTTCCAGAGCCCGATGCCACATGCAAGTTCATGGTAGGCGTTATGTCACATGCTCCGGCTGTCGTAGCTCCCCATCTAAGTATTTCTGACGTCGTGCTAGACCAGGATAGCCAGCCGTGGAACTAACTGGACATCACATAAATGGATCCCCTTAGACCCACATCCAGTAATATCCCAAGTCCAACTGCCCCATAGAGGGACAGAAAAATGCCATGGCCACTCAAAATCCCTCTGGCACGGACTAAGCATGAGGAAGATACAGTTGTAATGGAAAGAGACAGTGGTTTTAAATAATTATGGTTAAATCACTTACTTTGCCAGTAGCACAAGAGCACCTGAACATTTGAACACATTGCTTGGGAGAAGAACCATTCAAGGCAGCTGCTGACCTTTGACTGGCCTTAGAGTCGATCTCTTTAGGGACGCATCTCTGTTAAACTCCCACCTGACTGTGAAATGGGTGGGGAGGCGGGAATTTGAGCCAGATTTCACCAGCTTCCAAGAGGCCGGAAGTTGATGGCATATAAACGATGAGTTCCATCATTTTTGGCACATAGGTAGACGCAGACACATTGATGGGACTGGTCAAGACTGCTTCCAGCTGGGAGTAATGCCGTGTCCAACAGCAACGGTGGCTTAAGCCAGTGATCTCAACCCAGCTGCACATTAGAAGAATAAAAAAGTAACTACCCCCCTACCCCTCCAAGTTCAGATTTAGGTGGTCTCGGGTGAGACCCAAGAATCCGTACTTTCAAAAACTCCCCCCAAGTAACGCTGATGTGCAGCCACAGCTGAGATATTTCTTGTCTCGCTGAACAGAACGATTTGGGATAGGCAGTTCCAGGACCAAGTTAGCATTTCGCTGGCCACTGTCCTGGTGACCTCGAAGGGAGCTTCCCCTCGTGACCAGAAGGTGGCTCTTGCAGCCCCAGGGACCATGGCCTCACGTGGAAAAGAAGGAAGGGACAAGAGCGGAGTGGGAAGTTCTCTCTTGTGGCTGCTACGTCTCCTCCAATCTGGGACAGTTCCTCTGTCTTTCCTTATTTTCATGACCTTTCCTTTTTTTGTGATTAATTTATTTTGAGAGAGAGAGAGCGTGGGGGAGGGGCAGAGAGAGAGAAAATCCCAAGCAGGCTCCGTGCTGTCAGCACAGACCCCAACGCGGGCTGGAACCCACGAGCCGTGAGATCATGACCTGAGCTGGGATCAAGAGTCAGATGCTCAACTGACTGGGCCCCCCAGGCGCCCCCTGACCTTGGCATTTTTGAAGAGTACTGAGTGGCTATGTTGAAGGACGCTTCCCAGTTTGGGTCTGTCTGGTGTTTTCTTGTGATTGGACGAGGGTGTGCTTTTCGTCAGTATGATGTCAGCGTGGACCCCTTGCTTAAGGTGCTGTCTGCCGGGCTGCCCCTCTGTGAAGTTGCTTCTCTGCCTTTGCAATCCATTTGGGGTGGCGTCCCGACACCAGGCCGCGAGCCCGCTCCCCGTCAGTCGTCCGCACGCCGGTGGTCCCATCCATGGGAGGAAGCTTCAGCTCAGCATCCCTACAGCCCACTCCTCGCCCAGGTGTCCAAGTGGCTTCTTAACCACGTGACTCAGGCTGTGTCCCTCGCATGCACGAAACACCCTAATGGCCCCAGTTGGTGCTTTTCGTAAAATCTAACCCCCTCTCCAGGACGTTCAGGCCTTGTGTGATCTGGCCTTGCCAACCCCCATGCCCCACCCCCACACTCCTTCTGCCTCTTCTCTCGCTGAGGCTTCAGCCACAGCGCCTCCCATTTATTTTATTTCTCCAAGATGCCACACTCGTCTCCACTGTCTGATTTTCCCCCCCCCCCCCCCCCCCCAAATCCCCTGGCTCAGGCCCTCCCACGGTTGACACAAGACTTAGGTTCAGGTCTCGGTGAGAGCATGGCCCCCCTCCCTCCAGGGCCGCCACCCTCCTGCCAGCACCCTCTCCCCCATCTCTCCGCAGCAAGCGGCTTCATTTCATTTCCCGGACCCTGACGCCGGCGGGATTTATGTCTTTGCCCCCGACGACACCATCAACTTCTTGAAATCAGGAAGCTGTATCTGTGTGATTCACTGCTTTATCTCCAGTGTTGAGGACACAAAGGTGCTCATAAAATATTTGTTGAATGAACGGATTCCTTTCACTTCATATTCCCGGTCCATGGCTCTCTCCAGTGCCGTGTCGAGGAGCACTTAGCCCCGCTGGTCCAAGTGACCTTCCTCAGACTCCAAGGTGGCGCCTCATCCCAGATCTGGCAGCTACGTTCCTTTATACAAAGTCCAGTCAAGTAACACCATTGCTGTGTCTCTTGTCCTCGAGCTGCTCTACTGGCCATTTTCAGTTCACCCTCCTCTATGGCCCCACAAGCTCCAGGCTCTGAGCTGTCAGCACAGAGCCTGACACAGGGCTCAAACTCACAAACCGTGAGGTCATGACCTGAGCCAAAGTCGGATGCTCAACTGACTGAGCCACCGGGCACCCAGAGACCTATTTTGACATTGCTTTTTAACTCAGAATTTTAAGGCCCTCAGGTTGATCACTACTAAATGTCACAGTTACCGGAGAACACATACACTTCCAACTAGATATTTACTGTGTTCATCGTCCCAGGGTCCAGCAGGGCAGAGATGAGAGGGACACCTTGCTGGCCCCAGGGGTGGGGGGGGCACAGAGGTCGGAGGGCAGGTGCATCCTGGGCGCTAAGCGTGCTGCGTCATGATGCAACCCGGAGCGGCTGGCCAGGCCCCCACGCAGACGTTCCCGATAATTCAGAAGACCACCGTGCTGATTTCCGTCACCTGTGTTTAAAGGAAGATGGGCATCCCTTTGCCACTCAACCATTGTCTTCAAAAGCATGACTTTGATTCACAGACTTTTTGAATATTACCAAGAAGGATTTAGGACTCTCTACAAGCTGTATTTTTAAAGGGAGAAACAAACAAACACAGGAGGTAGAATACTGGCCATCATGATTTTAGAAAACAGTTATAAAGTACATACTTAGATGCATGTACATACGGAGACTCAGAAAGGCTTCACAAGAGTCTGTACCGACGACAGTCCCTTTCAGGGTGAAGGACAGGGAACCTGGTGGGTGTGGGCGGGACATATGACTCGCAGGTGCGTGCTTCTTTCAATTTTCTGTTCTGTTTAACTTTTAGACCATGAGCCAGTATCCACTTTCCATTGTAATGCCAAAAAAATTAGCAGTTGGAAAGAAAATCTCCACTGAGGTATTCCGACTTGAAAAGCCGGCATGAAACATTCATAACACACGACAAAGCTTTATGAATTTTAAAAAATCATTAAAAGGAGACGTGTTCATTGATGTCAGTATTTCTCTTCATTACAGTCGAGTCGAGATCAGATTGTCACAGGGGCTCGCTGGGGTTGACTGAGTTAGAGACGGCGAGACAGTGCCCCGCGTGGGCTCCCGCCAGTTCAGACCCGGGCCATCGTCTCTGGCTCTGTGCCTCTCTCGTAAAGCAGTCACGGCAATTATACTTGCCTCACTGGCTTGTTACAAAGATTCAATAAAAAACGGAAAGCACTTAGAAGAGTGCGTGCAACGTAGTAATGCTATGTACGTGTTGGGGATTTTTTGAACGAATATTGACGCTTTATTAGAGATGACGGCTTATTGTTTGCTTTAGGGTTCCCTCTTGGCTGTGAGTTTGGGGAGTCTTCACTGATGCATAATGACACGTGGCCACCATTTCAGCACCATACAGAACGGCTCCTTGGCCCCAAAGAGAACATGTGCTTTGCTGTTCATCCCTCCCTCCTTCCTGACTGCTGGTCTTTCTGCTAATCTTTTTACCGTCTCCATAGTTGTGCCTTTTGCCAGAATGTCGCACGGTGTGGCTCCTTTTCAGACTGGTGTTTCTTTCACTTTGTGATATGCTGAGGAGGACATGTGCTGGACGGGACCCAGGAACCCAGCAGGGGCCAGACTACGTCAGACCTTGCGGGGCACAGTGAGAATCTCCTGTATTACCCCAAAGCAATGGAAAACCATGGATGAGTTTTTAAAGTGGCGTCCCAAGAATAATGCGGTAGTAATATGATAAGTCTGCATTTTGTAAAAGAATGCCCCATGCAATTTTTTAAGTTCACTTATTTTGAGAGAGAGCAGGGGAGGGGCAGAGAGAGAGGGAGAGTCCTAAGCAGTCTTTGCACTGCCAACACAGAGCCTGACATGGGGCTCCAAGTCATGAACCATGAGGTCATGACCTGAGCCAAAATCCAGGGTCAGATGCTTAACTGAATGAGCCACCCAGTCCCCATAAAATGAATTTTTAAATAATAAGGGGAGGAAGGAGGAAGGAGGGAGGGAGGGAGGAAGCAGAGGAGTAGCAGACATTTGTGGTCATGACATTGCCACCCCGCCACCACCACTCCCACTGAGCAGAGGTCCTATCGTGGCGCCCCTGGACTGTTGGCCCAGGTCCCGAGGCCACCAGTGACAGCACTTCTGCAGGTGGTGAGGGAGCACGTTGCGTAGGTAATGCTGAGTCGACCCACGCTGCACGGTTGTGTTTGAAATGCCCGTGTGAGCATTCATGTTGCCCCATTGAGGGTTACCGCGCAACATCGAATGCTACTAATCGGACAGTCCTGCAGCCCAGAGCAGCTGGGAAAGCTGGGCTTCTGTTGAGGGGCTGACAGGGAGGGAGGACTCCGCCATCAGTGTTCATCCACTTTGGAAGATGCAATGGAAACCCACGCCTTTCAGAACCTACGGGTCGGTCTCACCTTTGTAAGAAGCCCCTCTGGTCGGCCCTTCTCTGGGCTCAGGCTCTCAGCTCACAGGGTGAACGAGAATCAGAAATGAGAATTGTCTGTCAGGGTACAGATTCACTGGCCTCGCTCAGGAGTCCCACTCAGTGGACAGGCTAGTTTCCCAGGGCTTCCGTAATAATGACTGCAAGCTGGTGGCTTTCCGCAACAGACTTCCCTTCTGTCTCAGTCCTGGAGGCCAGGATTCCACAGCCAGGGAGCCTGCAGGGCTGTGCCCACTCCGGAGGCTCTGGGGTACGGCATTTCCTCCCCTCCTCCAGCTTCTGGCCAGTGGCCGCCTCCCTCCAGCCTCTGTCTTTATCGTCTCATGGCTTCTGCCCTGGATGCCTGTGTCTCTCCTCGTCTGGCTCTTACAAGGATTTGCTCACCGGACCCAGAGTACACCTGACCCCAGTATGACCGAATCTTAACTAACTATGTCTGGAAAGACCCTATTTCCAAATAAGGTCACATTCTGAGGTCCAGGTAGACAAGCATTTGGGGAACACGATTCAGCCCCCTGTAGGAGGTCTGCAGACGGTCCTGGAGATCTGCAGTTTTGTAGTTTCTTCTTACTTGGTGCTATATTCACCTGGGTTAAAAGAATAATGGTAGGTGGGTGGTTCTCATTTGTGTAGCGTTCCGTTAGTGGGATTTCCTGCTTCAGGACCGTGTCGTTGGTCTGTGACCATGTGATGAGCAACCCCCGCCCCCCGATCTTACCTGTTTCACTAGCACAGTGCAAAGCGAGGGCTGCCTGGAGGAAGGGACACACTAAGGTCCTGCCATAGATGGTGCTGTAGACCGAACGCCCAAGCCCCTCCAAATTCATGTGTTGAAACCTGATGCCCAAGGTGATGGCATTGAGAGGTAGGGTCTTTGGGGGTTAGCTGGTCATGAACGGGATCAATGTCCTCATAAAGGAGACTCCAAAGAGCTGTGCCACCCTTCCAGCACTGGAAGGCGCAGCGAGGAGACCGCGTCTATGAGCCAGGATGCGGGATCCGTCAGACCTTGGACCTGCTGGCACTTTGACCCTGGACGTCCAGCCTCTGCAAATGTGAGACATGAACACTTGCTGCTGACAGTCTCCCCGTCTTGGAGATTGGGTACAGCACCCGGGCTAAGTGGACCAGGCGGGCTCTCCAGGAGCAGGTGCTGGGCTGGAATCAGGGGCCACCGCCTCTGAGGGGGGCCAGCCGCTGTGCGGGGAAAGGGGGAAGCAGAATCAGCAGGGGGAGAAGCCAGGCCACCACGGAGCTGGGCCGCAGGTTGGCGGCCCATGCGTCCACGTGTCCTGTGTGGCAGGTCCCCACCTGGCTCCCGCCCCAGGAGTGACCTGTCATGGTAGCAAGCGGCTGTCTGCTGCCCACGTGCTCCCCGAGGACGGGTCGCAACCCTGCCTCTTCCTCCCCTGCTTCTATGGGTTCCGTTGCCTTTTTCTATGTCCCTCTGGAGGACATTTATACATATATACTCTGACCTTCCCTATTCCGTGGGCTTCTCTGTTGTCCGGGTCCTCACGGCCTCCTTCCAGGGCACGTACACCCCTTCCTTGCTCTGCAGTGGGGAGGTGCCAGGGTCCTAAGGATGCAGGGGGCACTGAGACACAGAGGCAGTGACAGCCAAGAGCCAAGAAGAATGTCAGCGCTGAGGGCGTGTTTGGCCTTCGCCATGGACGCCGGGTGCTTTCGCCTGACCGTTTTCGCTTAGGGATCCGCCCTGGTGCTCCCTCCACGTCAGTGAAGAGCACTCCTGGCTCCTTCCTGCACCCATGTGGTGTGTGTGGCCCACAGAGCTGTGTGGTCAGCAAGCACCTGGGTGATTCACAAGGAGAGTCACGGGCCGGGTCGGGCTGGGCGGTCTGTGCTGACAGGGGAAGCAGGCCCAGCACGGCCCTCCTGCCCCTTCCCTGCCAGCACCTCTGCTGACTTAGGCACCTCTGATAAGACAGAGAGGGAGGGTGTTACCACGGCACTGACTTGGTGGTCTGTGCTGGCTTTATAATTTTCGTGCAGCCGTACGTGTTTAATGTTCTGTTGCATATATGTTATATTCTGCGACTGAAGAGAAAAAGTAGATAATGCAAAATTGAAAAGAAAACAAAGACTTCAGGATGGCTCAGTCCACTCTGGGGTCAATAGGGACCAAAGGGCTTTATTGCCAGAGGATGGACGCACCACTGGTGAGTTTTCTCGGTGGTGGAGGGGGGAGGGTAGAAGTGGTGACGGAGCGTGCCGTTTCCCTGCCTCCGCCGAGCTCTCAGATCCCAGCACGTGGGGCACGTTCAGGGGCCGTGTGCATCTTTGGGAGCGGGCGAGCACCTGCAAGGGATGAATCAGAGAGGCAGGAAGTGCCCCAAGTTGGAGCATTTAGCATTAAAGATACTGATGTTTGCAGCTTCCTTTGGAGGGAATCCTAAAAGCAGAGGGACGGAGGCTTGAAACGCGGAGAGATCTGTTGCTGAAGCAGACACAGAAAATGTCCACTGCAGAAGCTAGGTGGCGGGTGTATGGGTGTTCGTTGTACGATACGGATTTTCCCCTATGTTTAAAGTGTGTCACAACAAGGTGCTGGAAAAGCAGGTCAAACATTTTGATCGAAATATTAAAACCAGAGGCGATGTCTGACTCTGACAGTTGTTCCGTGGGGAGGCGGACCACTGCGGGAGTTTGGGAAACGCCGCGTTAGAGAGTGAGCAGAGGTGATGGCCAGAGAGGGCTCCCCGGGCAGCAGAGGGGACAGAAGAGTTTGGGCGACCCCGGTGGCTCAGCCTCCCCGGCCCCTGAGTGGGGCCGTGGCCTCCCGGGACAATGCATCTGAGTCCTGTGGCCTCCCTTCTCCCCGCGGGGCCACGGCTGAGTCGAGCAGGCCGTCCAAAGGTGTCGGATCCGAGCCCTCTCCCCGAACCCTGAAGTGCCGCCTGGAAACCAGGCCGGGAAATAGGAGACACAGCTTGGCTCAGGCCGACCTCCCAGAATCCGGGAAAAGTAGCTCGCGGTGAGCTTCCTCGGTGCCACGGGGTCGAGGCTGGGGCCTGGGCGCAGGAATACGGCCCTCGGAGAGCTGATGGGGTTTGCTTGGGAGAGACAGCCAGGGGACGGGTACCTCCTGCAGCCGTGTGGATTTCGGCCAGACTCGGGACTTTAGAAATAACCGTCTCCCCGATGGGCAAACACAGAAGGGCACCGCCAGCAGCTTGTAGATTTTGTGGGTGCTGAGCAACGTTTCCGTGATTTCACCTAAGTGTGCCGTCCTCCCTCCTACGTGCTGGGACCTGCTCCCGGTGTGTGGAGCGACCGTCATTCGGCCCTGCGTCTCCGGGAGGGACACCTGGCGGGTACGCTGTGGCCAGGTCCGCGCTCCTGCTCTGCCCCTCCCTGTCCGGCTGCCGTCTGTGGGGTGTTAGTAGGGTTTCTGCCCCTCCGAGTGGGGAAAGCGTTGCAGGCATCTGGACGACGAGGGGACCCTCCTGTTCAGTCACTTGCAGAAGGTGCCTCGGTGGAAGGAGGAGGCTGGGGCAGGTGCACAGATGGCCTCAAGAGCGAGAGCGGGCGGTGCCACCTGCCAGTAAACACTGACTGGGAAAGTCTCAGACAGAAGTCCAGGAACACCCCGTGCTTTGCAGCCACCAGAACGATCGTGGAGGGGACGCCCAACACACTGAGCTTGGGAGGGAAGGCTCATTGCCAGGAAAGGAATTGAGCAGGAAGAGGCCATGAGGCATTTGGCAACGGGGCCAGTGGTGACATGATTTAAGGTCGTTTTCCAGTGCTACGAAGTCAGGAGCCGTCTTCCAGAACCGCCGTGTGTGGTGGGACAGGTTGTGCACTGCAGGACTCCGGTAGAGGGGTGCCATGTGCTCGGATGCCTCAGCCTGGAGGAAGGATGCCCACTCCTTCTTTCTGAAGGACAGCTGGCAGGGCAGCAGTGAGCTGGCTCGGGCCTTGGGCACCCTCCACCAGCAGGACATCCTGGCACAGGAGCTGCCCGGGCCACTCCCCGCGATCGGTGGCACTACCAGCACAGAAGAGGGCAGGCATGACCTGTGTGGAAATGGACCGCTTTGCGGTTGCCGAATGCTGCTCCCAGCCCCACGGACAGGAGGTCGGATGGGGATTGATGAGGAGAGGAGAGCCATTAATAGAAAGCGTGTTCTCGCCGTGGGGAAGAGGAACGTGTTGTCTGTGCAGCTCCCAGAAGCGTCTTCATCTTCCTTTCCCTGCCACAAAGCAGGAGGGCTGCCTGGCCGCCCCCCCGCGTCCCCGTGAGGACAGTGCCCACTCGTTGGTTTTCACCTGCCTGCACGCCGAGAGCCCATGACGGTCCTCCCGTCCATCCGTCCCTGTCCTCCCTTCGCGGCGCGGGGACCTGGACGGCAGGAGTGCGGGCGTCGCGGTCACCGAGCGCCCCCCGGGGACCCAGCAGGAGCCGGGGCCAAGGATGAGATGTCCGGTCTAGAGCCGTGGGCGCAGAGGGCACATCAGACCTGTGCTCTGCGGGGTCGCGCCCCAGAGGCTGGCGGGGCGGCCGGGGCTCCCGGACCGTGACTGCCTGCCTCCGCGTTTGATGTAGCACGCACCGACAGACGCGTCTCCCGTGTTTCTACGGAGCAGAACCCACTCTGCGGGGCTCCGGAGCCGCTGCTCTGCATGTGGCAGGGGACACAGGCTCTGTGCTCCCAAGGCCTTGGCCTTGGCCTGCACGAGCTCCAGGGAGCGCGAAGAGAAAACGACGCTCGGGCCCCGGAGGAAGCGGACGTCAGCTTGGTCCTCACTTTAGCTCCTCCTTCCGTGTCAGGAGCGTCGTGTGACGCGAGAGAGACGGAAGAAAGAGACACCCACACGCTGTAGCGTCCCCGAGTGGCTTCCTGTTTCCGAGGACCGTGAGGAGTTATTTGAGGGAAGGCTTCGCACCAGGGGAACGCAATTCAACAGCTGCCGGCAGGAGAGGAGTCAGTCCCTTCAGCTAAGGATGCCCTTCCCGAAGATACCGGTTTTCCCTCCACGTCTGTGCGTCTGCGTGTGGTTAACAGGGAGCTGTTTCTGCAGCTGAGCCAGAAGGGGATGTGGGAGGGTCTCAGTGTGCGTGGCTCCTGCCGGCCCGCCGTGTGGGGCAGGACAGGAGACGATCCCGCGGCAGGGGCCACGCGCCTGCGGCTTTCAGAACAAAGACAAGGCAGCGTTCGCCGAGCGCGTTATTCCTTCTGACCCGGGAAACACAGCAGGTGGGCGCGTAGGCTCGTGTAAGCGTGTTTCGTTTGGGTTTTAAAAGAACAGAGCTGGGGCGCCTGGATGGCTCAGTGGGTTGAGCGTCCGACTTGGGCTCAGCTCATGATCTCACACCGTGAGTTCGAGCCCCGCGTCGGGCTCTGTGCTGACGGCTCAGAGCCTGGAGCCTGCTTCCGATTCTGTGTCTCCTTCTCTCTCTGCCCCTCCCCCGTTCATGCTCTGTCTCTCTCTTGTCTCAAAAATAAATAAAAACATTAAAAAAAAATTAAAATAACAGAGCTTCCCGGGAACTTAAAGTCAGGGCTTCAGAGGGGAGAATAGGCTGTCGCGCATGGAGGATTCCAAAGACGCTAGAATTTCCGACTTCGGTGTCACAAATACGGGCCACTCGGATGCAGCCCCGGAAAGGGGTCTCTGCTCTGCCGACGTCCTCTGGCGCTTAGCTCCGCGGGTCCCTCAGTTCCGAGCTGGGTCGTGCTGACCACGAAGACGGGGACACGAGGGCCTGGCCGCTTTCTCCCGCACGGTGCTCCCCTCCTGGGCAGCCGGCCTTGGCCCGCCCCCTCGGTGCAGCCGGTCTGCATCTGACCTGAGAGCCCCCGCCCTTCTTGTGCCCCTTCCCACTTCCTCCACAGATACCACTGCCTGGTACACCTTCTGTCTCGGGGTCCCCTCCCCAGACAGCTCCACGGTCACACCGCGTGGCACCAGGGAGAAGGGGGCCGGGACGGCCTGGATGCACATCCCAGCACGCTTTTCCTACAGTGCTGGGGCTGGAAGTACAAGGTCAGGGTTCCCACAGGGCTGGTTACTCCTGCCGCCGCTGTCCTTGCAGACGGCCACCTTCTCGCCGTGTCCGCACTTGGTCTGAGCGCCTCTGGGTCCCTTATGTGCCTTCCTGTCTCCCCCAAAGTCTGTGTTTCAACATCATCCCCTCTTCCAAGGTCCCGTCTGCAAATACGGTCACAGTCTGGGGTCCTGGGAGGCAGGGCTTCACAGAGGACTTGGGGGGACCGCAGGTGAGCCCCTAACAGGGCCCGCTTCCTCTGCACACCGAGCGCCTCTCCTCCTCCGTGTGTTCGTTGGAAACTTGCTTGTCCCTTGGCAGAAGCCTGTCGGCTTTGCATCAACAGACGCGAGTGAGGTGGGCTGCCTTCCAGCAGCGTAAACTGGGTAAAGTTCTCTTCTGATCAGTTAGCCCAGTGTAACACGTCCCTCATGGCTGCGGAACCCTGTGCCTCAGTTTCTCACCTGGAACATGGGGTAATAGCACCTACCCAATAGACTTATTTTGCAGATTACGTGGAATGAGGGATTAGATACTCCACACGGGCGCCTTGCGTGTAGCAAACGCTCAGTAAACATTAGGGGCTTTTCTTGTTACCACGATGATCAATGGTGTCATTTTCGTGCAGGGTAAAGACTAATCTGGAAAAAGGTAACACGTAGCTTGAGAATTGGATGCAAAATATCCCTGTAGGCTGTTTATTTGTTGCCAAATCTGGGGGTGGGGGTGGACAGAATTTTAACATCCTTCTCTCTAGCTCTTGGGGGGAAAAAAGGGAAGAGAAAAAATATCAAGGACATAAATTTTACCATGAATGTTGGTGATATTTAAGTAAGATTGAATTCATACAGCATTCAAACAGCAAAGAGGAATGGCATTAAATTCACAGAGGTGATGGACTGTGCATAGGGGCAGTTGGAGTTGACTACGTCCTCACGGTGGTCCGGTGCCACGGGCTGGAAGCCGACTCTGAAGGAGGGTCCCTCAAACCTTCAGCACCGTGCAGGGGTGGCTCAGAGGCAACGGGCAGGTCTTGTCCGCCCACCTGGACCATTCATCTGGCGATGGCCAGGGAGAGGGAGAGAAGAGGGGCCCAAGGACCGGAGAGGCACGTTCCTCTGGGACCAGGCGGGCCCTGGAGGGATGAGCCCGGTGTCTTCCCAAGTCAGGGTCGGCCCAGCCGCGGGTCAGGCTCCCTGGAGACGAGGGTGGGCCAGCACCTCGTGCGGGAGGCTCAGTGAGAAAAGCCCCAGAAGTAAGGCCTGTTTGGGGGGCGGGGAAGGTCAGAGCCGGGGAAGGGTGCACAGGTGCGGGTTAGTTTCCCGTGGACGCTCTGACCAATGACCACAAGCTGGCTGTCTTACGACAGGCGTGCTGTCCTCATGACTCTGGAGGCCAGAAGCCTGAATCATGTCCCCTCCAGGGCAGGATCTGCTCCTGAGTGCTCCTGGGGCTCTGGGCAGCCGGCGCCCAGGCACACGTGGCCAGTCCCTGCTGCGTCGGCCTCAGCCACACATGGCCTCCTGGTCTCTGTGCCAAATCCTCCTCTGTTTCTCCTTATAAGGACACCGATCGCATTTGCAGCCTACCCCAAATCCGGGATAATCTCATCTCAGAATCCTAAACTGAATTACGTCTGCCATGTGGATCCCCCTCCCTGTCCTCTGTCTCCCTCTCCCTCCCTCTCTCTAGGGTGTTTTTACACCCCCTTTTCTGCTTACTCTGGACGGGCTGGATGGCACTTAGGGCCACCAGGGACGGGGAGAGCCAGCAAGGGGGAAACCCCCGGACTTGCGGCCCAAGCTCACTCACGGGCACTCCCCAAAGTATCCCTGACACCCCCAGGCTGGAGGCCCCTCCCCGTGCGAGAATGGCAACAAGTAAGGCCCGGTGGTACCATAGTCCCCAAGCCATGAGATTATGAGCATCAGTACCCCCGGCAGGTGTCATACCCCCTAAGTCCCCAGCACATAGGCTCCAGAAACCCAATATATGTGTTTTTAAGTTTATTTATTTCTTTTGAGAGAAAGAGAGTGGGAGCATGGGAAGGGCAGAGAGAGAGGGAGAGAGAGAATCCCAAGCAGGCTCCACACTGTCAGCACAGAGCCCGATGCAGGCCTCGAGCTCACGAACCATGAGATCATGACCCGAGCCGAGATCAAGAGTCGGATGCTTGCCCGACTGAGCCCCCCAGACGCCCCTGGAAACCCCTTTCACTTACCACCAGCCCCTTCCCCTGTGAGATCCCGTTATACGCTGCGTGATCCCCCCACCCTCCCAAACTCTCCCCCAGGGTGAAGCCTGCAAGGCCGTGGGTCACTCCTCCCTGATCTTTAGTTTACTTCCTTCGCACGGTTTCCATCACTAGAAATCCATTAGCATGAGGTGGGGGAGGGGGTCCCATAAGTTGGGCATAAAGGAAAGATTTCGTGTTTATAACCAAGACCTCTGGCCCCCACTGCAGGCCCCAATTGCACTCGTGGCTCAGTTTGTGTTCTCAAGAATTAGGATCTTCCCAGATACCTGCTCATGATCTCGTCCACCTTCGTGTGTCTTCCTCGCCCTGCCCAGCTCACTAAACCCGTTAACCTGGTGCGTAATGGAACCCAGGGGATCAGGGACTCCACACAGGAGAGCTGCGCTTTGCCACCCAGGCCGCCTGTCCCTGCAGCTTTGTCGAGGGCTGTCGCAGGCGCTCGGGGGCGCCCCGGCTGGAGTCACCACCTCCAGCACCCTCGGCACCACAGAGACGGGCAGGGAGCCCTAGACGGCCCCTCATGGGGAATCAAGTGCTGCTCACAGCTCATTGTCAACCCAGTCCCCTCCCTGTCCCACTCGTGAACTAGGAGGGCAGCCCCACTACGTGCCTGAAGGAGGGCCAGACGCCGGCGGTAAGCTGTCCGCTCACTGCCTCTGTGCCGACTCTGGCCGTGCGCGGAAAACCAGAGAACGGTGGGGCGGAGAGCACAGACCCTCCAGTGAGACATGTTTTGTGTTTTTATTACTTGCCATAAACACTTTATGCTTGCACGCACCCGTGCACATATATGCACACACCTGCACCTGCACACACACATTATACATGCATTCCCACACGGGTACGCATACACACACGGATACACACACATGTATGCTCACACATGCACGTGTATGCACGCACATG
>NW_026057587.1:2614996-2627030 GCF_023721935.1 Panthera uncia | reverse complement strand
CACCCACACACACATGCATGCACATGCACATTATACACACACATACACGCACACATGTATGTACACACATGTGGGCCCACAAGTACATATGCACACGCATATATACACGCACATGTGCGCACAAGTACATGCACACGTGTGCACCTATACACATGTGCACATACACATGTATTCTCATGCATGCACCCATGTGTGCCCACACAAGTACATGCACACACAGGCCCCTATACATGCACATTATACATGCATGCCCACACAGGTACGCATACTCACATGGACACACAACATGTATGCTCACACATGCACATGTATGCACATGCACACTATACACACATGTCTGTACACACGTGTGGGCACACAAGTACATGTGCACACATGCACCTATACACAGCCCCCTTTTCTTAGTACTTTGAGGAATAAACACTGAATTTCACAACAAAACAGAACACTAAGACCTAGCCCTAAGTTCACAATCTACCCCGGCACCTGCTCCCACCTTCCACAGGAGGCTCTTGGTGGCAGCCCCGCCTGAGATGCTCTCCCGTCTCCCCCCCCCCAGACCTCGTCCAGCAGGAGGGCCGGGAAGTTACATTCACGAAATGGCCAGTTTCCCCGAAAACAAGTCTTACAAACCCGACCTTCCCCCATCTCCTTCTCTCTCTCCCTTCCTCCCTCTCTCCCCCCTCCCTCTTCCTCTACCTCTCCTCTCTGTCTCAGTCCCCCTCCCTCCCTCTGCCTCCCCCAGTCAGCTCATCTGTGACAATTCAGCCCAGTTTTCTGGAACCCTTGAAAGAGGAAAAGCCTGAGATTACGGGCTGGGGGCAAGGAGAGCCGTGGCCGGGCCACGATGGTGACAAAGCCGCCGAGCTGCTCCGTTCGGCCTTTGGATCAGATTTAAGTACTTTTGCTAATGGCAGATATTTAGGATGACAACCTGGTCTGACTCATGTAAACGGGCCTGAGTCCGCGTTTCCCTTCAGAGCCGTTGATCATCAGCGGCCGCGGAACCTCTCAGCGCCCCTCGGTGCCTTTGTATCCCCGCCGCCTCACCGCGGAGATGAGCGGGGCCTTCCCTGGAAATGCCTTTTATGATGTTCGAACAACCTGATAGTTTCTGCTTTGCTTTCCTCGGGCCCTTCGGGCAGGGATGCTGCACTTGGAGGAGGAGGCAGCAGGGCGGACGGGGTGGGGAGGGGGTGTCCAGGCTGTGCCTTTCCAGCTGCGTGTAGTTTCTAGCAGGGTAGTGTCAGCGAAACCTAGCCTCCGCCTGACCCCAGGAGGTGCTCGGGGTGGTGGCTGTGTGCACAGCGGGTCCTCTCACCAGGCAGAGCGGGGGGTCAGCAGGCCAAGAGGAGGGTGGGCAGCACGCAGCACCCGGGTAACTGAGGGCACGGCTCCCGACACCCAATGGCCACCTGCCAGAAGAGGTGCAGCGGGACAGAGGCAGCAGGGGACCTGTGTTGGCACCTGTGTACGAACCAGTATGGCGTATTCCTCAGAGAGTGAGGGCACCTCCCCCCGCCTCCTCCGCCTTCTCCGCTGTTCCTTTGGCGATGAGATACCGTGAGAACTCACGTCCCTCCCACCCCCTCTCTCCTCTTCGCAGGTGTCTGACCGCTGTGACTACGTCTTTGTCAACGGGAAAGAAATGAAAGGCAAGGTGAACGTGGTGGTGAACTTCACCTACCAGCACCTGAGCAGCCCTCTGGAGATGACGGTGTGGGTGCCCCGGCTCCCGCTGCAGATCGAGGTCTCAGACACCGAGCTCAACCAGATCAAGGGCTGGAGGGTGCCCATCGTCTCCAACAAACGGTGGGCCTGTTAATCGGGACTCCATATTAGAGACCCACGCCAAACAGGCCTCGGCTAAAAATGGAAATTTGCAGGGTAGCTAATTTCAGGCCTGAGTGGATCCGGGGATCCCTTACGGGTGGAATCTCTCCCTACCTCTCAGCCTGGTTTGCTACGTGTTGGCCCCGTATTCTTTTTACGTGAGGCTCCAGACTTGCACTCCATCCACAGAAGGTGCGTCCTTCTCCTCCCCAGTGGCTCCAGCAGAAGTCCTGGGGTTAGGCTACCCTCCCTTGGGCTGTGTGCCTGTCCCTGATCCAGTCACCGTGGCGAGGACATGGAATACACTGCCCGGTGAGGCCTCATCCACAGTCCCCTGGAGGAAGAGGTCAACCCTGCCTGAACCAATGGGCTGATACCAGAAGGAGGGGGCCTGGGAATGCATTCTGGCTGGACCTGGGCAACCTCTCCGTGCCCCCAGCCCGGAAGCTCTCAGATTGCTTGGTCCTAGGGAGATGAAGTCAGAGTCTGTGACCTGCATGCCTGGCCCTTTGTGCTGATGGTGCCTGATAGGGTGATAGGTCTTCTTTTTTTCTTTAGTTTATTTATTTGGGGGGGGGGGGGGGGAGGAGCAGAGAGAGAGGGAGAGAGAATCCCAAGCAGGCTCCACACTCAGCACAGAGCCCGACACGCGGCTCGATCCCACAACCGTGAGATGATGACCTGAGCTCAAATCAAGAGTCAGATACGTAACCAGCTGAGCCCCCCAGGCGCCCCAGTGACAGGTCCCCTCTGTCTGCACCGGGCACCAGATGCCAAGAGAGTTGCAAGAGGTCAGGCTCTTTGTTCAGGGACTTTGTCACCTCGGAGAAACCCATGCCTGAGGACTCGCATGCCAGCGACCTACAGAAAGTCAAAAATGAGCATGCGCGGAATTAGAGGAGGAGGAAGCTCTCCTGGTGTCTGTGTGCTCAGCGGGGGAGGAGACTGGCACTGGTCTGAGGGATGACCTCTGTTTACATCCCTGCCCTTGGAGCTCCATCCCTGTTAGTCTTTGTGCTGCTGGGTGACGGGGAAGCTTGCAGGCCGTGGGTCCCACGCGTGGTTGGAAGATGGGTTCGGCAGTGATCCTCTCCTTGGTGGCCGGGGTCTCTGATGTGGAGGTGGCAGGGCGGCCTTAGGAGGGGTTACTGAGCCTGCGAGGGCAGGTGGGTGCCAGGACTCCCCCGAGGATGGGCCGAGTCTGATCTAGGCACATAAAGACGCAGAGTGTCACAGCTGTCCTGCTCAGCTCTGACAACAGAACAGGGCTGTCGCTCAGATAGAGACCACGACGTGCCAGAAAGAATGGGCTGGGTAGAAGGCGTCAGACATGAGGGGAACAGCTAATATCTGTCCCCGAGCCAAACCGTGGCTGCCCTTTCTACACTTACTGCCATGTGACCTTGCCTTGAGCTCAATACTGACCTCCTTGCGGTGCTGGTTTTAGGGCCATTCCCACCATTCCCAGCTCTGTCATAGGAGTTACCCATCACTGCACAATTTAATGACGTATCCCCAAACTTAGTGGCCTATGCCCAAGCTTGACGACCTATCCCCAAACTTAGTGGCCAAAAGGAAACACGTATGATCTCACCCTTTCTCCGGATCGGCTGTCCAGGCATGGCTGAGCTGGGTCTCCCACAGGCTGTCTGGTCAGCTGGAGCTCGTGTGGGGAAGGCTCTGCATCTAAGCCCACGTACGTGGCTGCCGGCCAGCCCGGGCCGTGGAACGGAGGGCCCTGGCTCCTCACTCGTTGTCCTGGCATGTGGCCAGCTCCATAGGGTGGCTCACGACCCCGTAGCTTGCTTCAGGAGAGCAAGCGAGAGAGGAACCGAGGAAAGGATACGTGTCACAGTCTTTCAGACCCTAATCTTGGAAGCGACTTCCCCTACCATTGGCTGTGGTCTTGCACTGGAGGAAGGTTCCCGGTTCCAGCTCACACTCAAAGGGGGGGGGGGGTTCCACCAAGCACGTTCCTGGAGGTGGGGCTCCCCGGGGACCTTAGGAGCTCTGCTGACCACATCACAGCCCCTTCTGACTGTCAGGACTCATACACTTGAGTGTCACCTGTGTACCCACCGGGCTGGGCTCGCTGCCCACTGCCCCTTGCAGCCCCTGCCGTCGGCCCAGATCAGGACCTGTTAACCTGAACTGACCCTTTGACAGGCCGGCCCGGGACAGCGAGGAAGAGGAGGAGGACGAGAGGAGAGGGGGCCGTGGGTGCACTCTCCAATACCAGCACGCCATGGTGCGGGTCTTGACGCAGTTTGTGGCCGAGGCGGCGGACCGCGGGGGGCACCTGGTCCACCTGCTGGGCTCAGACTGGCAGGTGGACATCACGGAGCTGGTGAATGACTTCACGCAGGTGGAAGAACCCCGCATCGCCAGGCTGCAAGGGGGCCAAGTCCTGATTGGCCAGGAGCTCGGCATGACCACCATTCAGGTGAGCAGCGCGCCAGGCAGGGGCCCTCTGTATCCCTGCCTCTTCTCTGGCCAGACGAGAACGGTCGGTCGTGGCTCAGGACAACACCTATTTCTAGAGTGAAAGAAATCGTCCCCCAAATAATACAAGCAGTGCAATGACGTGACCGGAATCTCGAGATTCCTCGCGTGTTGCCTGCATTTATTTGGCAGACCCTGGACAGCTCCTCTGGTCGGGTTTTGTTTGAAAGCCGAATACGCTGTCTGTCTACACCGTGGCGGGTGTTACCATCCTGGGGAGAAGGCTCTTGGCCCGAGCTAGCCTCGTGGGAACCGTGGGCATGGCCAGCGGCTTCTCGCTGCCCATCATCGCGTGGAACAGCTCTCCATCCGCCGTGATGCCCTGCCGTGTGAGGTCCCACCCCAGGCTGGACGAAAAGTGGGGCGTGTCAGAAATGTGCTGAGGAGAGGAACAAAGTTATGTCGCCCCCACGGTGTCGGGGGCACCCGTAGCTGGGAATGAATGGGAGAGGACCAGGGCACAACAAGGGGGTTGGCAGAGAGAGGGAAGAGGCAGAGAGAGAGGGAGAGAGAGAATCCCAAGCAGGCTCCATGCTGTCAGCGCAGAGCCCGATGCGGGACTCGATCCCGCGAACCTTGAGATCACCACCTGAGCTGAAATCAAGGGTCAGATGCTCAACTGACTGAGCACCCCAGGTACTCCTGCAACGTGGAGTTTTGAAACAAACACTTCCCAGGACGCTGTTCCAGGCGGCCCCTTGGGGTTAGTTATCTACCTCTGGTCTGAGAACAAGCATGGTTCCTCCGCGGCTGCCCCCGATCCCGCTCTTAGCCATTCAGTGGGGTTTCTGACACAGCTGTGTACAAGGAGGCCTTGTCAGGGAAGTATTGGATTGTGCAAGATTTAAAGCATGTCCGTTCTGGAAAATCGGCTGGTATTTAAAAGAGATCATTTTACTCAACGAAGAAAATAAATGGGTTTGAGGTGACCCAGGGGTCACATGCTCCAGTGACCTCTAAGACCTGAGAAAGTAACTGTGAGCAAAGCAGGCCGGGCGTGAGCTGAAAGACAGCCACTGACTCAGGCCCCCAAGTGCTGGGAACCCCGTAGGGGTCGGTGCGGACAGTGGTGAGGGCCGGGCTGCTGCTCATATCCTAAAGCTGCCGACGAAAACTCGAGTCTCGTACGGCCAGATGTTGCAGCCTTTCCAGAAAAGCGAGAAATATTTTTGCAGTAAATCCTCTGATTGTCTTAAGGGTGGCCATTAATTCCATTTTAAAGTTTTATTTATGTGAAACAAAATATATCTGCCCCGTAGACAAGAGCTCGAAACCTCCATGGTTGGCGTTTAATTGAAAGATCTAAACCAAAGATCTAAATTCCTGGAATCTGTCTACAACAGGCTAAATTAATGCCTGGAAACCGGATACACACACGGGACATTAATCACTCCCCCTAAATGGTAGCGTGGGCACAAGGGGAACAGCATTGTGCTCGAGAATCAGGCGTTACGGAGGGGGAAACGGGCCAGCTTCCCACGTGTTAAACCTGGAGAGTCTTTCCTGGTGGGACAGCTGCTGCTGAGACCCTCTTACCTACTCCCACCGAGTGCTCCTGAGTTATAAGTTCGCTTGTCCACTTTGTCCTGGGGACTCTTATGTCATGCTGACTGCCATTCAAATTGTCCTAACCAGACCCAGAGACGGAAGGTGGCACGTGGGGGTCCTGGGAAGAGCTGCCATGGTGACACATGTCTTCATAAATATCAGTAACAACAGGCACTGAGAAACGTGTCAGGAGAGCAGGTTAAAGGGAGCTGGGAGGGGCGCCTGGGGGGCTCAGTCGGCTGAGCGTCCGACTTCGACTCCAGTCAAGATCTCACGGTGTGCGAGTTCGAGCCCCGCGTCGGGCTCTGTGCTGACGGCCCGGAGCCCGGAGCTGCTTCAGATCTGTGTTCTCTGTCTCTCTCTCTCTCTCTCAAATAAATAAACGCTTAAAAGTGCATCGTGTTTTCACAAGAGAGCTACATCTTTTGGAAGAAGGCATCCCAGGGAAAGACCCGTTTCTGTCATTCTGGCTCATCCTTCTGTCTCTACGCGCATCATTGATGCCAGTGCAGGAATTCCTGCGACCACAGAAAGCTTTTCCTTCTGTGTTGGTTCTGCCTTTCAGATCCTGTCACCTCTGTCGGACGCCATCTTGGCGGAAAAGACCATCTCCGTGCTGGATGAGAAGGTGACCATCACAGACCTCGGGGTCCAGCTGGTGACCGGGCTGTCACTCTCCCTGCAGCTCAGCCCAGGGAGCAACAGAGCCGTCTTTGCCACTGCGGTGGCTCAGGACCTGCTTCAGAGGCCCAGACAGGTGTGGAGGCGGGGCTGGGGCCACACAGCAGGTGGGGGCACGCGGCAGGCGGGTCGCCCATCAGGCGTGGCTGCCCCTCGGCCAGCAGTGGGGTAGCAGTGCCTCTGGGAGGTGCCCGCGGCCTGCTGCTGAGTCCCCGCAAGGAAGACGGGGCGGCAGGTCTGGGGCTATAGAGGTTCCCTTCACCAGGTTTGTAGTTCAGCTCAGGGCAGAAGGACCTCGTGGGGATGTCAGCCGTATTCGCAACCCGCGTGCTCCAACGGGGCGCTGTGTGTGTACGTGTGCGATGTGTATCGTGCGGTGTATGTGTTTGCGTGTTGATGGCACGGTTTCCAAACGAAGGGTGCTGCAGATAGGCCATCTGCAAAGGTTGGATGTGCTCCTCCCTCGTTAGAGGGGGGCAAGCATTCTTTTTTAGGGGGAACACGGAGGCGCCCCGTTTGTTGCGGAGCAACAAAGCCGTGGTCTCCGGCCGTTGATTCGCCCCGTGCCTCGTGAAGCAGGACTGTCCTCCCGCGGGGCTGCGGGGAGGCCGCCAGCCCACGCAGGGGTGTTCCTGGCAGCTTCCCTACTAGACGGGAGCCCCCTCCCCCGGCACCCGCACCCGCGGAACCGCCGAGGCTGTGCCCGTGCTCCGAGCCGAGCCAGGCTTGTCCCAGGACACACGGAGCCTTCACGTCCCCCCCGCCTGTACCGCTCACCGGGTGTTCCTCGGCAGGCGTCACTCGGCCCCTTCGCTGTGGCCCGTGCGTGCAGCGGTCTGGGTTATAAAACCCTGGGAAGGGCGTGATTCCAGTAGCAGATGTGAATGGTCGCCAAAGACCAACCTTTTTCTCAGGGCGGGATGCCAGGCAGGAAGCAAGGTGCAGGTCACAAAGGAGAGATACCCCGAGGCTGCTTTCCGTCTTTGTGGGGAGATAAAATCAGGTGGACCACCAGCTAGGCGTTAAGGAAGCGGTAAGATAGAGTTAGAATTAGGCCAAAGAGCTAACCGTTCCCAACAGGCAGAGCTCAACAGGGGACCCTGAGGTTTGCTCCGTGCGTGGCTTGGATGGCCCTTAGTCCCTGCCTGCACCTGGCTCTGACATTTCAGTTGCTTGAACTTCCTGCTCTGATTTCGTGGCAGATCGGAAGAACCTGGCGAATCAGAGTCCCGTCCGGGCGCTCCTGCACCGTGTCGGTAGCGTTTTGCACCAGCGGCTGGGCTAAGCCGATGCCGACCGGTAGTAGAGTCTAGTGGCTGAGCCCAAGGAGCTGAAGCCGCGAGCCACGTTGGAGGAGCCTTCCTTCCTGCTTCCAGAGACTGAACAGCCCCCGTGCAAAACTGGCTTCTGTCACGCTCAGGGGCCCTTGGCTTGCGAGAAGGTGAAATCCACTCAGGCGAGCTTAAGAAAGCAAGGGGTTTATTACCAGGATTGGGGGCTCTCACGGACCCCGGCTGTAGGAGCTCAGAGGAGGAAGAGTGTCTGCAGTCTCTCGGTGGCCACACCTCCTTTTGGTCTGTCTCTTTCTCTTTTCCCGGAGATAAGTGCTGTCCCCAGACACTTGCTTAGCCCTGCTCCATTGTGGTTGCTGCGAGGGGGGCTTCATCCCCCAGATTTTTGTGGGCCCCCCACGCATCCTCCCACAGCTAAGGCGTCAGTCCCGTCTGTCTTATTTCAAGTTTGACAGAGAGAGAGAGATGCCCGTTGGCTCGGAGCTGTTGAGATGTGCGTCTCATCCCTGGTCCAGTCGGCCCGGGCTGGGTGCACAGGATCACGTGCCTGTCCAGGCTAGTAATCCTTCCGGGCTTGGGGTGGGGCAGGTTCTCCGACATCTGGGGGAGGCAGGTGGCAACGGGCCCACCAGTTCGCTGTCAAGCACGGTGACGTCTCCACTCCTGTTAAATCGGAGGTGATTTCGTCTGCCTGGTCCACCTAGTCCCAAGGAAAGTCGGTCTAAAGCAACAAAGTAAAAAGGCAAGAGACTGAGATGGGTACAGACCTTGGCCTTGGATGCCCTTTGGCCTCCCCGTCTCCCAGCTGGTTGAGGGCGGAGTGGCCGGCAGAGAAAGAAAAGCCAGATGGCGCTGGCTTTATCTCCCTGGCTGGTTTGACTCCTGGTGTCCCAAGTCCACACTGGGTCCGGAAACGCGTACAAACCTAGTCCTGTAGACCCAGGTGAGGCGGGACCAAAGCCCACACTCCTCTGTGTGCCCCTGTCCACATCAGGGGCTTTCATCTGTGTTGTGAGTAATGAGCAGAGACTCGGTATTAAAGCAACTTAAAAAGTAATGCAATAAATATTTTCCGCGTAAACGTGTAACACTTGCAAATGATCCCACTAACCAGCAATATCCTTTGACGTGCAATTTATGTTTGCGCAGACGTAGATCTCGCCCTGCCTCAAAACCCCGTCTTTTTTTCCACACCCCAGAGGGAAAAAGAGGATCTTATTATGGAGTGTTTATTACGGGCCCGGGTTCATCGTCATTTCAGTCTGGTGGTTGTTTGCTGTCGGTTTTGCGTCTTCCTAAGAGTTGGTTTTCTTCCGTGACCTCCCGTGCGTCTTGTCTCTTATTTCTGCGCTGCTTAAAAGGTTTTCCTTTGTTCTGGTCGTATTATCCTGGCCACAGAATGTCTACTTTACAAAGACTTGGTGTTCGGTGAGCTTTGGAGCCATGTTGATTGGTTTATTTTATTTGACAGGAGGCAGCCATCAGTTGCTGGGTCCAGTTCAGCGATGGCTCCATCACCCCCTTGGATATCTACGATGGGAAGGACTTCTCCTTGATGACCACGTCCCTAGACGAGAAAGTGGTCTCCATCCACCAAGACCCCAAAGTCAAGTGGCCGATCATCGCCGCTGAAACGGAGGGACAGGGTCCTCTGATCAAGGTCGAAATGGTTATTAGCGAATCGTGCCAGAAGTCCAAGCGGAAGAGTGTGCTGGCTGTGGGAACGGCCAACGTCAGAGTTAAATTTGGCCAAAGTGATGCTAACCCCAACACCAGTGACAGCAGACACACGGGGGCAGGAGTTCACCTAGAAAATAATGTCAGTGACAGAAGACCCAAAAAACCCTTGCAAGAGTGGGGGGGTCAGGGGGGACCATACTACGGGAGTTCCTCCATGGGCCTCATGGAAGGAAGGGGGTCCACGACAGAGAGGTCAACCTTCCAGAGAAAGAAGAACCAAGAAAGCCTCCTAGACGATGGCCGCCATCTGCAGACTGTCCCCATTGACTTCACCAGCTTCCCGACCCAGGGGGGCCTGCCCAGCAGCAATGGGGAAGTGGACGAGAACGGCCTCACGCAGGCATCCAAAGGGCTGAGCGACTTGGAGATCGGCATGTATGCCCTTTTGGGTGTCTTCTGCCTGGCCATTTTGGTCTTCCTGATAAATTGTGTGGCCTTTGCGTTGAAGTACAGGCACAAACAGGTTCCCTTCAAAGAGCAAGAAGGTATGAGTCACTCCCATGACTGGGTTGGGTTGAGCCACCGGTCAGAACTGCTGGAGAACCACATTAACTTCGCCTCCTCCCAAGATGAGCAGATCACCGCCATTGACAGGGACATGTATTTCGAGGAGAGTAAGTATCTCCTGAGCACAAACTCCCAGAAGAGCATCAACGGGCAGCTGTTCAAGTGTTCGGGACCCACCATTGCTGACGGGAAGGATCAGAAGAGTGAGCCCCCAACGTCCCCGACCTCAAAAAGGAAAAGGGTAAAATTTACCACCTTCACCACCATCCCCTCGGATGAAGGATGCCCCGCCGTGAACTCCGTCCCGACCAGTGGTGAGGACACGGACTGGGTCTGCCGGGATCTGGACCCTGGGGAAAGCAGACAGCCACACCGCTACGCGGGAAGGTTACGTGAGGACGTGTAAGCCGGGACACTCGCACACATTGCTTTGCACTCAACTCCCAGCCTTTAATTTGGGGACGGAGCGTAGCGACCGGACACGATGAGGTCATCCCTGTCCGCAGAGCCCCGGAAAATGCCCCCGGCTCGCCTGGGGGTGGCCCCACATCGGGACCCGTGCACATGTCCCACCATACGGTGTCTTGGTCAGTGCCGAGAGGCTCACCGTGCATGGCAGGATTTTTAAAACTTGCAGGAAAAACCGAGTTCTGAATCACTGAGCTTCCGAAAGGTTCTGGGAATAAGCAGCCCCCCTCTGCCCAGGGCCCTCTTTCTGTCTTTAATCACAGCACTTGGGAGATTGTGAAGCCGCGTGGCTCCCGTGTGCGGTCGTGCAGACCGTGGAAGGCGACCAAGACTCCGCGGAAGCGTGTGCCTCGCTGGGGGGCGGCGTGTCGCTGGGGTCCGGACGCACAGCTGGCCAGGCGCCGGGTCGGGGGCAGGGGCCAGGGCGAGGCAGCTCCTGGGAGGCGGTCACCGCGACGGATTGTCTCCCAAAGTCCAGCCCGGCCCAACGACAGACCGGGGCGCTGCTGACGGGGACTGAAAGGGAGCACGTGGGCAGAGGGGCCACAAATGTTTCTGTAACTGGATGCGGAGAAGAAACCAACAGACCCCTCGGAGCGGTCCAGGCGTTGCTCCCTTCGTAAGCTCGGGATACAGGGCGTAGAATGTCAGGCCGGTTCCAAGAACCAGGCTTTTTGGGGATGAGTTCACTGTGTCAGAATCTGTACTCACCCCCCCACCCGGCCACCTTGCTGAAAGCCGTTGGTCACTCGTGGGCAGTGGGGGCCTTTCCAGCGTTCACGGCGTCCTTCTTCCCCCGCGGCCGGTGTGTCGGCTCCAGGGGACCGTCTGCAGTGGCCCCGCCAGGCGAACGTCACGTGTCCTTCTTGAAGAGGCAGGTCTCTGCGGGCAAGTGGTTCTCGCGGTGAACTCAACCCCAAGGGACACTGGCTCCCCTGTTCCTCCAAAAAGACGGGAGAGCTGTTCGCGGACAGCCCCGCGACGGCCACACCAAGCCTCCTGTCCGCGGCCACAGAGACCCCTGCGGGGTGTGGGGCTGGGGAGAGCCGGGGCAGGAAGCCCGTCCACACCCCTGCGCGGGCTTGGACACGTGGGGGGACCAAGGCGTCCGCGCGTGGGGTGCAGACGGAGACCCTGCTCAGCCCTGAGAGGTTTGCTGTGGCTTGAATCCGAAGGACTCGGAATGCCCCCCTCCCCTCCGTGGGAAGCCTAAGAACGGGGGTGGGGGGTGGGGGGGATGAGCGGCTTCCGGCCCAGCTCCAGCTCCCGCCACGCTGGAAGGGGCGGGAGAGGGCCAGCGGCCTGGGGCACAGAGGCCAGGTCTCTTGGGTGTCTTCCCTGTCACTTTCCGTCCCTCTGCCTTCCTTCTCCTCTCCACTTCCTGTCTGTCTCTGTATCTCCCTGACCCTGTTTCTCTGCTTGCTCTGTGTCTCTCCCTCCCTCTCTCCCCCCTCCTCCTTCCC
>NW_026057587.1:2569058-2614596 GCF_023721935.1 Panthera uncia | reverse complement strand
CCTCCTCCTCCCGCCTCCTTTACCTCCTCCCCCCTTCCTCCTCCCCTCGGTCTTTCTCCCACCCCTTCTCCAGTGCATATAACTGAATTCTCCTTAGATCATGGGTGTCGTTTCTACCAGCTCACCCTTCCCACCTTAGCACCCCCCCGCAACTGAGGTGCTCCCCATTTGCTCTAAGACTGGGATTCCAGCAGCCATAAGCCACCTGCTCCTGTCCCCAAGTCTACTCACCTTGTCTGGTTGGACAATTAAATTGTCACCCTTTTGCTCAATGACGGGGCTTTGCTCTCTGTGGCCTCCTTGTATTTCTTTCCATTTTTACCCACGTGATGTCGTTTAATACAGCAGCCGCTGCCCGCTCCCAGACCCACCTCCCTGCAGAATGTATTGTAGGTCGTAAGGATGTAATATATGTTTATAAACTTACTGACTGTAAATATAAAGTTTGCATTCAGCGGCTTTATGGCTGTCCTTTGTCTTTCCACACTCTGACCCCCTCCACGGGGCTGGCGTCAAGGCGGACGGCTCTCCAAACGCTGCGGCTTCTGGTAAATGAAAATGCAGATTGAAGGGGCCCAGCACAATCCAATTACACTCTTACACGGTGTAATGTGGTCTGTGCACCGAGACAATGTTGACACATGGTGACAAAGTGCACTGTGTACTAAGTATCTCTCCTTCAGGACCCGAAAGGATTTTCAAATAAATCACACGTGCAATTCCCTGCTAAAAGCCTGCTGACGGATGGTGGTAAGTGAGAGCCGTGGCAGGCGAGCGTATATCCCGGCTCCCTCTGGGCTGCAGCGGGGAAAATTGCTCTGTCCTTTTTTTTGGATCTCACGTGTGCATTCAGATGTCAGCTTCCTGAGGGACGCCCACCGTGGCTCTGGGCTGGATGAAAAAGGTTGACTTTTCCTTTCCCCTAATAGTCAAATGCAGCCCCAAGGCCATTCCACAGAAAAAGAAGTCGCGTGAAATTCTTATATTCATGCAACAGCATCAATGGGCCAGTTACTCACTCACTGGCATTTACTGGGCACCCACTGTGGGCTAGAAACTACCGCAGGCTTGGGCGATGGCACAGTAAATGTGACAGGTGGGACAGGAAACATCACATACTTGCTCTCCGGGATGTTACATCTAGTGGGGGCAGGGAGATAACCTCGAAACACATTTCAGATCGTCCTCCGTTACAGACAGGAGATAAAACACATTACGGGACAAAGACGGAGCCGACCCTAGACGCTTCGGCCATTTCGCTTTTAAAAATCTGGATTTGTATCCCCTTTTGAAAATTCGGACACTTTGGCAAAATGGGGCTGACAACCCAACCTGGCCCTGGCTGGAAACGGTGGGTTTGCTATTGCCGCCTCCAGGCAGGACACCCAGATTGTCTCCCTGACCCAGAGTTGCCATTTGTGCCACAACTTTCCGTATAATAGAGGAATATTTCTCCCTGCTCATGACTCTACGCAAAAGTGAGAAAGGCAAATGTAGGCTGAGGGGAGTGCTGTGTTCGCAAGACAATTAGGGGAAAGTATATTGCTCTATGAAACAGAATAACAGCCCTGTGGTCTCCCAGGAAAACAGAGACTGTCGTTGTCTAACACACGCAACCCCGGAGGCCACCACCCCACAGCCCGTAACGCGATCTCTGCCCAGAACTCAGGAAGGAAGAAGCCGTGTGAAAGTCTTGACGGGATGATTTTTCAGCCGGTGTCTTTTGTAATAAAGAGCTGCCACCGGCTGTCCCTCGCACCCGGACTGCGCCCTCACCTCTGCCCCCGCGGGGCCCCCTTGAGCCAGGAAGTTGCCCAGCTGCTGACTGAGGCCAGGCCCCCGGGGAACAGGAACCGGGCTCACCCGTGCCTCCTGGAGGTTGCGGCTTCACGGCTCCTCGGTGCCCGGGACGTGGCCGACCGACTGCCGTCAGGGGCCTCGATCTGCTAGGCTGCCTTCATCATCCCGGACCCGGGCTCGGACCACAGAAATTTCCCATCTCCCCGCCTGGAGGCCGCAAGTGCCGGATCAGCCGTGTCAGGGGCAAGCAGGGTGGGAGGCCTCTCCCCAGCGCCTGCTGCTCTGCTGGCCGTCTTTGGCATTCCCGGGCTCGTAGCGGCCTCACCCCCTCCCGCCTTCATGTTCCCGTGGTGTTTGCCCGCGTGCTGTGTGTGTCTGTGTCCAGATCCCCCCTTTGGTCAGGACACCAGGCGCATCGGAGGGCCCCCCCCCCCCATAAGCCCTCATTTTCACCAATTACCTCTGTAAGAACCCCAAAGACCCCATTTCCAAATAAGGTCCCCTCTCCCACCGAGGGTTAGGACTTCAGTGTGTGAATTGGGCAGGACACGTTTTGACCCGTAACCATGACCTCTGGCCAGAGGCCCGGCAGCTACACTTGCGAGCACGTAGAGGGCAGCTGACGGTGACGCAGGCCAACCCAGAACCGGGCACAGGCCCAGCGGGCTTCCACGAATGCGTCCACAAAAGCCTTGCGTCCCTCTGTCCACACCCGCTTTGCAAGCGGGGTGATGCCAGGACACCCTGGAAATGTGAGGGGACACGTATCCTCTCCCTCTGGGAAGGCTCGTAACTGTGAATTAACTACCCCGATGGTCGCTTCGCAGGTGTGGTCATTAGCACTTCCCTGGGGGACACCCTCCCCCCCCCCCCGCTGTAGCAGCAGCCCTCACGGCTCTGGCAGGATGGGGATGAACTGGGATGCACCCCGCGGGCGGCCTGTGTCCCCCAGTCCAGTGGTGATCGAGGGCCTGGGTTTGCGCCGGGGGTGACCGGGGGGGTGACGGAGCGATGGGGAGGGGGAGAAGGACGTTGTGGCCAGAGGTCTAATGGAAGTCTGACTCGGATCAGCGGACGCCCGCTCAGGACCAAAAGGCCCTCCTCTCTGCCGCGCGCCTGCCCCCGGCCCTGGCCCCGATTCTGGGTGTGTGGGAAAAGACGCTAATCTGCATATCGTACGTGTGTGGACAGGAGCAGGAAAGGTGCCAGAAAGGCTAAGTGACTCTGGGAGGTGTGTTCATTTCCCTGGGGCTGTCACAACAGCTCCCATAACCTGGAGGCTTCAAACAGCAGGGACCGACTGTCCCACCGCTCTGGCAGCCAGATGCCCCCAAATCAAGGTGCGGGCAGACTTGGTTCCCCCTGAGGGCTGTGACCATGCCTCCTCCCTGGCTTCTGGTGGTCTTCATGATAGCCTGTCACCACGCGGCCTTCTCCTTGTGTCTCTGGGTCTACATTTTCCCCCGTTAATAGGGGCTGCAGTCACCCCGCTCCGGTATGACCAGATCTGAGCCCAGTTCCATCTGCCAAGACCCTCTTTCTGAACAATGTCATATTCACAGGCTCTGAGGGTTAGGACTTCACTATCTCTTCTGGGGGGAGGGAGAATTGTACCCACTCCAGGGACAAAGTAGTCCCCTTGGGAGGGAAGGAGACCTGTCTGGATGTTTGCTTTAGTGAGAATCTTTTTATCACAAATGATATTTCAAAATCTTTTAACTGGACTTCGGAAAGGAAAATAAAAAATTCGGAACAGACACAGAATTTATTATTCCAGGGAGCACGTCGGACTCCCAGACAGTTGACCCAAGGGTCCTGTGTCTTACCCTCCCCAAGTCCCAGCTCTGCACCTGCCCGTTTGACTTCATTCTCAGGCAGAGCTCTTTCACACGGGGCCCCCAGAAGCTCCAGCCTCATTGGTTTCCCAGCTAAGAATCTCAGAGTAAAGACAGTGACTGTCCGGATGCCTTCAGAAAAAGTCATTCAGGGGGCACCTGGGTGGCTCAGCCAGTTAAGTATCCGACTTCGGCTCAGGTCATGATCTCATGGTTTGGGTTCGAGCCCCACGTCGGGCTCTGTGCTGACAGCTGGGAGCCTGGAGCCTGCTCCGGATTCTGTGTCTCCCTCTCTCTCTGCCCCTCCCCTGCTCACACTCTGTCTCTCTCTCTCTCAAAAATTAATAAACATTTTAAAAAAAGAAAAAAAGTCGCTCAGTTGACCCCTGCAGGCCAGCTTGGGTCACGAGCTGAAGCTAAAAGGAATCTGCCACCTGTAAGATGTAGTGACCCAGGCCTTGCTCATGGGTGTCTCCCTCCAGGCCTGTAAGCTGGCGAAGGGCTAAGTCCCCACATAAACCACAGGGGCTCACAGTAGAGAAAGGACGGTTTCCGAGAGGAAAATCAAGACTCGTGCCATAAGAATGGATCAGCTCCTGCAAAGCAACTGACACCACTACTCTTTCCTTGCCTTTTCTGGCACCCCACACTGGAACCGTATGCAGGAGCCCAGAAGACCGAGGGCCGGGCTGAGGAAGCGAGAGCAAGCCCCCTTCACAGATGGCTGCAGACACCCTCCACCCTCCACTCTCTGGCTGGGTGCCCCCCCCCCAGGGTCTTACGGGGCCACACACTGTCCGTGTCACTGCCTCTTTCCTGGTCGGCCAGACTTTGGGCTTCCCGTGGCTCCTGTTCCCTGATGGTCCATCAAGTCCTATCCACCCGTCATGCTAATAGGCTCAGAGTACCCTGGCCAGCGTTTGGTTTATTGGTTTATAACTTTAAAAGCTCCTGCCTTGCTCTACTCTGCTCCCTCTGCGTCCAGAGCATTTCATGGCTCTTGGATGAATCTACTAGGTAGACACTTCACTGTTTGCTAAATGAAAATGAACAGGGTGACCTTTTAAAAGCATCCATCGCGTCACTCCCAGCTTAAAACCCTCCAGTGACGCCCACACATCCTCAAATGGAGTCCAGAGTCGGGACTGTGGCCCACAGGCCCAGGGTGATGTGGCCTCACCCGTCACCCTGCCCCCACCCAGCCTCTGCCCATCTCTCTCACGAAGTCCAGACTCACTGGTCTCCTTCCTTCTCGTCCTCCCACAAAAGAGGCTCGTCTGCACCTCAGAGCTTCTGCCCTCATTGCCTCCTCATCATTGGGGCCCCAGCTCCTCTGGCCCTTCCGCAGGTCCACTCCAACCACCTTAAGAGCAACCTCATGCTCTCCTGTCAGCCCTCCCCGCCTACAATCCCCTCTTCTGCCTACCATGGCTTCCAGAACACTCTGGAGCTGTCCTTTCTAAGTATTTCCTTTCTTGCTTGTGTCTTCCCTTGTAGATTATCTTTCCAGAAGAATAAGGACCTAGTCTAACCTATTCTATGCTATATACCCTGTGACTAGAGCCATGCCTAGCAAGAGTCAGCAGTCAATAAGCATTTTCTGGATGGATGGATGGATGGATGGATGGATGTTTGTATGTTTGCATGGATGGATGGGAAGAAGGATGGATGGATGGATGGATGGGTGTTTGACTGCATGGATGGATGTCCATATAGATGGCCAGATGTGATGTGGATGGGTGCATGGGTGGATGGATGGTTGGATGGATGATTGGATGGATGGATGGTTGGATGAGAGGTGGGTAGACAGATGGACAGATGACTGGATAGTTGGATGGATGTTTTTATGTTTATGTGGATGGATGGAAGGACAGATGGAAAATGAATGGCTTACAGATCAGGGAAGATAAAGGCATGGTCTAACAAATTAAGTTGGTATTTAGTGGGAACCAGAAAACCAAACTACAACTAGGGGGATTTTAAAATAGAATCTAATTGTTGCCCCTTATGGATGTGACACCAGCATCTTCCTCTGGGCCAATAGGGAAGTCCAGATTTGGTCTTCAAGGGAGGGAAACTAAAGGAGCTGCAATTCCTGTCCTCGGGAGACACACAGATGATGATACCTCTTCTCGTCTTTCTATAGAGACCTTTCTGGCTTGCTCTGAAGGCCTAAGCTTCGGTGAACAAAGCATGGTATGAGTTCAGTATCCCACTTCTTCCCAGATTAACCTCACTAGACAGACGTCTCAGTGTTCTGCTAGTTGTGTTGTGTACAATCTATCCTCAGAGGCTGCTGACAAAGAGAACTTCTCTGGCTCTTTCTTGTCCCCACGGACAGGCAGGGGGTCCCTTCTTCTTTTCTAGCCCCCAGGTACTTGGACATGATTGGGCATGGGGGAGTTGGGGTGCTCACAGCCTGCCCTGCACGGCACTCGGGGCCACGTGACTGGCACCAGCAAGGACTATGAAGGGTAGTGACAGGTGGCACTCCCAGTGCGGGTGGGGAAGAGACAGTGGGAGTTCTCCATACTCTCTCTTATCCTGTTTTGGTGACCCAGAAGCCACATGCTGACATGGGGCACAAGTCAGAGCAGCCTGGATCCCCCACCCAGAGGGCACCGACCCTCCCACACCCCTCTTGACACGAAAGGAGCCTGTGTTCTGTTACATCACTGCTGTTACGGTGTAATTTTTAGTGTCGCAGCAACCTGGTTGATACAATATCGTAATACGATCTGTTCATCACATGCCGCTTGGTTCACTGAGCCGGTGGATTCCTGAGAGCAGACCTCCATGCTGAGGCGGGAGCTCCGAGGGCAGGAGGAGGGGACTGGATTGCTGCCAGACCAGCCACTTCCCTGCCCCCATCAAGGGTCTGCATGACTTAGATGCCCCCGTGGGCTGGGCCAGGAAGAGCAGGACGAAGGCACCACCTAGAGACAGGAGTGTTCTCTGGAGTCCTAATCTTCATTCTGATGCCAACGTGGGGAAAACACTGGGGACCCACTTGTCGGCCTCTCATTGCTGCTGCAGGCTAATCAGTCAGCCAAGAACTGTGCCTGCTTTGCTCCACCTGTGACGGTGTCACCCAAGAGCCCGACTTTCCCCCAACGGCCTGGGTGCTGGCTGGTTCTCCGGCCACACCGCCGGCCCCCTTCCGCATCCGCCCTTTGGAGCCGCGTGGACATGGGGTGCAGGTGTCATGGCGCTCCTACAACCGGCCGCTGAAGGTCAGGTAACAGGACTGGGCTCTCCCACTCCTCCCCAGGGGCAGACGTGGGCAGACTTCCAGGCTCAGACCTTGGCGTGGCCTCAGCTGCTTAGAGGACAGCTGGGGTCACTCCCTTGTCGGTATTTGCAGCCTTTTGTGGTGCTGCCGTGACCCTGTGATAGAGCCAGGGGACGGACACAAGTCCCTTCACCACCCCCAGCCTCAGTTCACCACCTACAGTGCGGAGAGAATGTCGCTTGGCCTGGGCACCCCTTGCAAAGCCCTTGCGGACGCCTCGCTTCTCACACCTGTGCCCTAGAAGCTGTCACCTGCTGGAAGCCACCTCCCTGTGACCCCAGCCAAGTCCTACGGCTGAGTGTATGCTTTCTGGTGCACTCCGCGGGGCTTTGCCATAGCAGGCGAGCCCGTCCCACGGGAGGACCAGGCTGCCTCGTTAAGATGGCGGGAGCGATCCCGTAGGTGTCGCCATGGGACCTTGGCCAAGCAGCAAGGTCTTCTTGGCGTGGACACAGAACGCTGTAGCCCGCGGTGAAGACGGCCGACTGGCACCGGGCCTGGAGGACCCTTGGGGCTTGGGGGCCGTGGGGCATCCTCTCGGGCTGTGAGCCTGGCGCTCGCTCCCCTCCAGCCCAATGGGTCTACGAGGCAGCTGGAGTGATTTAAGGTCCCCAGCCGGCCACCTTCTCGAACCTTGTGCCCCTCTACCAAAACAGACTGTGGTCTTGCAGCCTTGAAACGGGAAGGGCGTGCTACTCCCCGGAAGACATGGACACCGGTGAAAGTGGGAATTTCGTCCCTTCCCAGCACGGACACAGACGTCCCGGAAGATGAGATCCTCGTTTTCCTTTTAGCGCCTCCCTTTCTTCCCACAATCTTAGGAGAATGTCAACCCGAGAATATCTACCGAGTCACCAGATTCAGCTGAATATCCCACGGATATTCCAAATTTTTCCTTGCTCCCAAAAGCAAGGAGGGCGAGTCTTGAGGGTGATCTGGGCTCCTTCTGTCCCCTCTGTCCTGAAGGGGCACGGTCCTCATGCCCTGTGTCCTTCCTTCGTCCCGCCTGTGCCCTGGCCCCACTGGCTGCCGTCAATGTGCCACCGCATCAGGTGCCTCTCGCTGCCGACTGTGGATCTCTACGCTCCCAGTTTTAAAAAGCCTCAAGGAATATGCAAAACTCAGTGTTCTCCTTAAGGTATTTGAAAATAACTGTGGCTGAGAGAGAGAGAGAGAGCGAGAGAGCTCACACATGGGTTAAATAACGAGCCTGTGGTCCAAACAGTCCCCCAATGGAGTTTCAGTGAATGCAGGGCTGACTCTCCCCCCACGGAAACAGACAGCAACCAAACCACCGTGTGGAGCGAGAGGGTTTCAGTGAGCGCTTAATGGGGCAGGACCCGCCTTCCCCAAGGCGGGGTGCTTCTGCACCCAAGCTAGTAGCATGGATTCATTATTCACTGCCGCATAACAACACCCCCCAAACTTAGCAGCTCACAGCAATGCATAGTTATTACTCATCACGATCTCTGAGGGTCAGAAATCTGGGAGCCGTCCCTCGGGGGATTATGGCTCAGGGTCTGTCGTGATGCAGGCTGAGGCTGCAGGCATCTGTCAGTTTGGGGCTGGATGATACACTTTGGGGCGGCTCGCCCACTTGTCTGGAAAGTTAGTGCTTATTTGAAAGTCTTGAACATTCCACTCTGCTGTAGTTTTGCTTGAGTGACCTCACAGCTTGGCAGTCAGCTTGCCCCAGAGCCGGAGATCCGAGAGACAGCAAGAAGGGAGCCACAGTGTGTTTCATGACCCAGCCCTGGAAGTCACATGCCATCGTTTCTGGTATTCTCTGGGTCACACGGATTAGCTGTATGTAGTATGGGAGGGAACCACACAAGGCCCTGAATACCTGTAGGTAAGAATCACAGATGGCCAGGGCACCTGGTGGCTCAGTTGGTTAAGTGTCTGACTCTTTTTTTTTTTTTTTAATATTTATTTATTCTGGGGAGACAGAGAAATAGAGTACAAGCAGGGGAGGGGCAGAGAGAAAGGGAGACACAGAATCCGAAGCAGGCTCCGGGCTCTGAGCTGTTAGCACAGAGCCCGATGCGGGGCTCAGACCCACGAACCGTGAGATCATGACCTGAGCCGAAGTCAGGCGCTTAACTGACTGAGCCACCCAGGTGCCCCGAGCGTCTGACTCTTGACTTCAGCTCAGGTCGTGATCTCATGGTTTGTAAGTTCAAGCCTTGTGCTGGGATCTGCACTGATAACTCAGAGCCTGCTTGGGATTTTCTCTCTCTCTCCCTCTCTTTCTCTCTCTCCCTCTCTCTCTCTCTGTCTCTCTCTCAAAATAAGTAAATAAACTTAATAAAAAAGAAAGAATCTTAGAGGGCCATCTTGCAGACTGGAGATCACAACCCTTGCAGGTAGGTTCTGTCCAACTACTAACAAAAGTGACCTTTTCCATATTGATGAGCTTATATCCAACTGCTCAGAAAACCACTAAGGAAAGGGAATATCTCTTTCCCAGTGGTTCCAACAAGAATCCAGAAAGGGACTCATTGGTCTGGTTGGAGTTAGGTACCCATCCTTGAACCACTCACCAGATAACCAGGGGAAAATGGACATCTTCCACTGGCCAAACTTTGACCCACTCCTCAGCAGTGGGTTGAATCCTTCCCGCCCAAATCACGTGATATTCCTCTTGGAAAATTCAGGTAAGCTTTCTTATTTCCATAAAAAAAGGGGAACGGATAGAGAACAGGGAAGATCAAGCAAGGTCAAGTAAGGCTCTGGTTGCTCCTTCAGAGAGTGAAGAATTGGCTGCCGGCCCTGTTCCTCACTCACCAAGTAAATCAATGAGCATCAGACCTTCAACTTGGGGACCTTTCGTGTGGGATGAAGGGGAGAGGAGACCTCACCGCTGCCTCTCTGGGCTTCCTGGGCGATTCCCCGCACAGTAGGCTGTTCTGTCTCTTTCCAATTGCTGAGATGGTTTAAAGTATATGAAGGCTTTGAAAATCATACCCAGCCTGTCTAAATGCTCCTCAAATAACTGAGCCGTAATCAATGTGTGCAATTAAAATTGTCCATTTTTTGATGTATAATTGTACAGACAAATAGCCTGAGCCATACACGTCAATATATAGATCTTGGCAAGGAGGATGACATATTACCAGCAGCTATTAAGCATATTGTACCCACGCTCGAGCAGGGCTGAGCAATTTGGGTCGGTGGATATGGATTGAGAGAGAGAGCCTGGTCTTGAGCTGTAGACAGAAAAGGTCAAAGGGATTTACTCAGAGTCACATGGCCTGTGAGTGGCAAAGCCAGGGTTTGAACCCTGTCTCCTGACTTCGCACCCAGTGCTTGTTGGTTAGGGCCACTGTATTATCCAGCCCCGTTTCCTAGTGACAGTCCAAGTTATTAGGGGATGACCTCAGTTGCGTGCATTCTCGGTGGGACAGTAAAGACAGGTGGGTGACCTTCTGCGCAGAAGTCAAAGATCACCTGGACGCCCCTTGACCCGGAGCTTTTCTATCACACCTGGGGGCCCAGCCAGCAGGTGCACTCATTCTAGGCTTGGTTAACCAGGCACATGCTCTCTCGGGCCATTACCTCTCAAACAAATGACCAAGGACAGAAGGGGCTGGTGAAATGCATCCATTCTCTCGGGAGCTGCTCAACCCATGTGTCCCTGCTTGGGACCTTTCCTGCCGCTTCTGCTTCCCAGTCTCCAAAGCTACCCTGGTCCCTGCCTGTGTCCTCTCTCCCCAGTGAATTTCTGAGCTTCCAGTGGCCTTCTAGAAAATTTTACTTTGCTTGTATTAATGAGTCAGTTCCTTGCCTTCAATCATTCTACCTGCAAAAAAAACAAACAAACCGATCTTCCTATTATATGTTTCCTGATAATAACGGGGCATTTCTGTTCTCCTAGTATTACAGCCAGGCCACAGTCATTTGGGATCTCTGACACTTATGGGGTTTTTTTAATGTTTATTTATTTATTTTTGAGAGAGAGAAAGAGAGATGGAGGGGCAGAGAGAGGGAGAGAGAGAATCCCAAGCAGGCTTTGCACTGTCAGCACAGAGCCCGATGTGGAGCTCGATCCCATGACCCATGAGATCATGACCTGAGCTGAAATTAAGAGTCAGATGCTTACCTGACTGAAACACCCAGGCACCCCCTCTCTGATGCCTTACATTTTGATTAAAGTCCCATATCAGGGTACAAGCTAAGCTTCCAGGAAAAAGAAAATACATTCATTACATCCTTTCTCAACCTCAGAATTATCAATATTGGGGGCTGCATAATTTTTTGGCCATTGAAGGATGTTTTACTGTGCCGCTGGCCTCTGCTCTCTAGGCACCTGTTGCAACCCCCTCCTTGTTTGACAACGGAAAATGTCTCCAAACGTTTCCAAGTGTCCCATGGGCAGCAAAATTGCTTCTGGCCAAGAACCTCTCCTCCACTGAACCTGAGCCCTCTTTCCAGCCTCCAGGGAGAAGTAAAAGGCAGAGGAGGGGAGGGAGAAATTTCCCTTCAGATGGACGTGACCCTGGAGTTGCATACCTCTCTTCCACTCACCTCCCATTGGCCTGGACTCGTCCCCACCCACCCTGAGCTGCAAGGGACGCTGGGAAGTATCACCACCCAGGAAGCCATGTGCCTAGCTCAAGTTTGGGGGATCCTTTCACGCAAAGGAAGGCGGGAAGAATGGATTATGGGGACCACGGGCAGTCTCTGCCCAGGCCCTGACCTCTCGGAAAGCCCATCTCACGGGGTCTTCCAAAGGCAGTGCCGAGAAGGCCCATGAATTCCAGTTACCTTGGCTGGGTATGTGTGGAGAGGATTGTGTGTTATCACATGCATGCACACACACACACACACACATACATACATACATACACACCATGTATATATCTTCACATGCACATAAATATATTTCTGCATTATTGTATATTTATACACACCTCTGTATTTTATTGTGTCCCCCCCTCCCCAGAGGCAGAGGAACCTAGAACAGGTAGCAGTTGTAATAAGAGTCACTCGGTATTATCTTTAATTGGAGAAGCACACCCTTATGCAGCGCAGTAAGGTCTACGGGCTAAGAGCGAGGGCTTTGGGGGCCTTGGGGACGGGTCTGGGCTGGCTGCTACCACCACCCCATCTCACAGAAGAGGCAGTCAGGGACAAGGAGGGCACAGGCTTTGGGATCACATTGTCTCTGGTGTGAACCTAGGTTCTGCCGCCTCCCAGCCCTGGGCCTTTGTTCACTTCCGGTCTCTGATGGTCAGTTGTTTACATGGGAAGTAGGGCAAATACTTACCCGCACAGCATAGGGGGCGAGGACGGCTGGGCAATGAAGCCCACCGCCTGGCTATAGTAAGTGCTCAGTAAACAGGTATCACCTTCATCGTAGGTATGTCCAGGTCCGTCTTTCGTGGGTGTCGGGGTGTGGATGACGTCCCTGGGCTGTGTCAGCAAGTCCCAAAATCTACCCGGAGAGCGTTTAGGGAATGCAGACGGAGAGACCCCCCCCCCCCAAGAAATGTCAACTTGGTGGATCTGGGGCAGGGGGCCTGGGGGCTGGTATGTTTAAAGGCTTCCCTCAGTTGACCTTGGTAGATGGCTGGGTTCCTTCCAACTCTGAGATTTTATGTTCCAATTCTGTACCTTCCCTCTCTGCCCTTTTATTTTCACGCCAGAAACCCCAGCGCCAGCCCCTTCTCTGCCGTTAATAAGCGTTTATGACTCCCCGTTATCCCTTCTCCTTCCAGGCCTGATCAATAGCTTTCCTCTTAGCCTTTGGCATTCCTATGCATGCGCCGGGCTGGTTCCCAAGGTCAGAGATGGGCGAGGAATTTTCCTCTTAAACAGTAGCACTGACCTGCGGGGCGGGATTTGGGGTGCTCTGCAGTATTGAACCATCAGGCAGAGATTTGATTTACTGCATCCCTTTGCTCCGCGTGCATGGCAGGGCGAGACCCGGGAGGAGACGCACTCGGTGGAAGGCGCGGGAGGCCCATGCTGACTCCCGCAGAAGTGTGCTGAGCAAATGGGTTTGGCACAGAGACGGCCGCGGGCCCAGGACCACTGCCTCTGATGACGAATGAGCCTTCAGGAGCAGGTCTCAAGGAGCTCTGTTCTCGTGCGGGGCCTGCGTGTAGTTGTTTAGATGTCTCGCCAAATGACCCTCCCTCTCCCCCGCCCCCGCCCCAGAAAAGAGAAGATTCCTTCTGCGAAGCACACTGGGTATTTGGTCCTCTCTCTGGACCTGCACGTTTGCACAAAGACAGATGGGGATGTGCAGATGTTTCTTGCAGAGCTCTGGGAAGTAACAAAACACTGGGGACAACCTAAATGTCTGTCAACAGGGAACTGGCCATGGCATCCACGGGGCTCCCTTGAAGGCAGGCTGGGCTCCACAGGCCTTCTGTAGACACAGAAGCGTCTCCAAGGCTCCAGGGTCAGTTACTCCACTGGTGTGACCACCTGATTGCAGAAAGGGGTTCCAGTTCTCCTGCCTGTGTACACACGCCATTTCCAATGTGACTTGCAACCCCATCTATCAAGAGGTGGAGCGTTATTTCTACACTCTTTGAACTTGAGCTCGTCTTCTTGTTTGGTGGGGGTGACATTGGTCCGCCCCCCCCCCCAGGCCTTAAGAGCCCCGCTCCCGGTCACCCTTTGGAAGCTTCTCCCTCCATATCAACAAGCCCAGGCCAGCCTGCTGGGGAGTGCATCATGTAGACTAGTAGAGGCGATTGCATCATCCTAGCCAAGGCCCCAGACACCAGAGTCTGGTCAAAATCAGCAAAGTCAACCTGACGATTGACTCACCAGCTGACATAGGAACAACAGGAAGCCCAGCCGAGACCAGCAGAAACGTGCAGCCAGTGCACAGATTCGTGAGCTGAACAAGTATTTATTAACTTAAGCCATCAGATTTTCATGCTTGGATGTAAATATAGCAGTAGCTAACTAGGACACCGTGCTAGGGCCATGATGGTTTCCCTAGTCTTTATAGGACCAGTGTGGCTTCCTAGTACCACACAGGATCCTGCAGACTCCACGGTTATGTAGGGTCTATGGGGTTATACAGGGTTCCTGGTGTCTTTGGTAGTATGATGGTTTCTGGGGAAGGGATGGCCACGGTGCCATCAGAGCCATCAAAGGGGGTCTTGTCATTGTGGTTGGATTTGGGAAAGTCAATCTGGATGTGGGCTGAGCTGCCCACCCCTTAGTTCACCAGCATGATGTCACTCTACCAGGAGTGGCTCACCCCCACTCACACCAGGGACAGCTCTACGTAATGGGGTTTAGGTAAAAGACGTCAAAAGAAACGAATACCTTTGCATGGTGTGAAACATTGCGTCCTGTTATGTCAAACATGTACAAATGTAAGGACTAGATCAGGTAGCCGTTCAATCAAACTCTGTATTACTGGGATGATAGGTAAGAAATTAGTAATTATGTTTGGCTCTGGAGGGAATCAGAGGCAAAGGGGTGGGAAGGACATTTGTCTCCTGACTTACCGTGTATTATCATGCCGGAGAAGCAGGGCAGCATCATGGTTGAGGGCAAGGACTTGGAACCGGAGTGCCTGGCCTTGAATTCCAAGCTCCCGGGTCCTTGCCCAAGATCACACAGCTCCTAAGTAGCTCACCCAGGACACGACATCAGCCTGGGTGTTTTCAGAGCCTGCATCCTATGGATATGCTTGGTGCACGCGCACGCACACACACACACGCTCAACATGACGACCCCACTTTGTATCTGTGCGTGTCCCACTTAATGTAACCTCTCCATTTTCCGTTTTGTTTTCAAAGCGTTCAGCCGTTCAAGTGAGGCTGTACTTCTCAATGATTCAACGGAGCGCACCTTAGCTGAAAACAATGATGCGTGTTCCTTGTGATTTATATCCGTAGATTAAATGTCGTGTGCAAAACATGATATTACTTGCAGCCCCTCAATCGGTTAACTGGGCTGGGCCGGCGATCGTGTGTTTATGACACTGAGGCCGAGCCCAGGGCTCAGCGCCCCCCCCCCCAGGGTTGCAGGAAGCCCCGGTGGGGTTTAGCAAGCCTCCTGCATCCCCAACAAGGTTACTCTGAAAGTACCCCCCCATCCACCTTTCCTGATTTCAAAAACTACTTCGCGTGCACTGCCGCTCCTCAATTTCACATGCCATGTTGAGTACAAGGTTGGGTGTTTTACTGTGTGGTCCGTAAATTATATGAAAATAACAAAGCAAGACGCAGGGAGCTGTGCTGTAACCATATTGCAGTGTCTTTGGACAGGAGGAGTCCAAATTCTCTAAGGTGTCGGGGGGGACCAGGCACAGCAAACTTAGCCAGGACCCACACAGAGGGGCCACGGCCACCGGATGATTGGCAAAAGCAACAGACACCATCCCCCGTTTCCAAATCAGTAAGGTGTCCAGTCTGTGGTGTCACCTAAGTGATGTGGTACCACGGGCGGGAAGGAAGTGGAATTTCAGTCAGCCACTCTGTTTGGGGAGGATGCTCAGGGCACCCCCATTAGCACCAAATCAACCTTATCTACCAAGTAAACCAACAGTCTTTCTTTAATGCAGGTAAAATTAGTATAGAACAGCATACACATTCCAGGCGGACAGCATTATTTTTTTTAATGTTTACTTATCTATTTTGAGAGAGAGAGAGAGAGAGCAGGAGAGAGGGGCAGAGAAAGAGAGAGAGAGAGAGAGAGGGCAGGGCAGAGAGAGAGGGTGAAAAAGAATCCCAAGCAGGCTGTGTGCCATGAGCACAGAGCCTGACGCGGGTCTTGAACTCACAAACTGGGAGATCATGACCTGAGCCAAAACCAAAAGTAAGACGCTTAACCGACTGAGCCACCCAGGCGCCCCAAGAATTGTATAATGTTATAAACGGACATCTGTAGGGGCACCTAGAGGCATTTTATTCCTCAAGAGAGGCAATGGAATGTGGTCCTGAAAAGGCAAGAAGGAGCCAAAGCCACACTTCCTGGGTTCAGCTGCCGGCCTTTCTGCCTCTTGATCCCGTGCAGGTAACGCATTTACAAGTCTCCCTGCTTTAGTTCTCTAATCTGTAAAATGGGGACAATAACGAGCCACCTCAAATTATAATTGCAAGGATTGAGTTGATAATAATTAAGTAATAAATTATCTGTAATAAATAAATAACAAAATAATAATTTAATGTTTAGCTAATGTTACTATTAGTGATACTCAGTGAGCTGTTCTGTTTTATAATGAAGATACTTCACTAGTTTTATATTGTAGTTTGTCGTAAGAAATAATAAGTTATTTAGAGCAATCCCTGGCCTATGGCGAGCGCTCAGTGACTCTGCTGAGCATGGCCTCATCTTCAGCCCTAGGATGTTGTTGAAATCACCACACCCGGGGAGGCTTCCCGAGAAGGATCTCAGTGCTGCAGCCAGAAAACGACAAGGGCCTGCCACGGTGGGAGCCGCATCTAAGCAGCGTTCTCCTCGTGGACGACATCTCCCACGGGTGGTCCGCCCGCGGATCCAGGAAGACTTCACTCCCAGGAACCTGTCTTCTGCCGTCCGACGGAATCCGAAGCAAAAACTTGGACTTGGAAAAAAGGCTGTGATTCTTCTTCTCCCACCTTCCCGTTCTTGCTCACTTCCCGAACAAAGTCCTGAAATCCAACACAGCGATGACGCTGCCTGTTTTCCGCTAAGAAACGCGTGTTGGTGGCACCTTGCAACTCAGCCATCGTGAGTCACGTCTTCTTGTGGTTCGCGCGCTGGGGGTGGTTATAAAAAACAAACAAAACCAAAAAACAAAAAACCAGGAATGAGCACTTGCATTATTCACTTCATTTATTTGGATACAATATTTGGAGCTCCTTCATTAGATTTGCTAGAGCGTCCTGTCATCTTTCCCTCTGCCACCGTCTGTTGGACACAGATAACGTAACACACAGAGGGTGGGAAAAAGTTCCTTTAGAGGGGAACAGAATTATTCAACTTGATTTATAGATTGGGGTGAGCTTATTTTTTTCTTTTCTCCCCTCAAAGGAGCCAAATAGCATGAGACATTTCATTAGTGAACGTATCACTGCATTTGGTAACCAAATGGCTGAGGCAATTAAGCTGTTGTTCTCCCGGATGAAAAGAGACACCGTTTGGCTTTGTGCTTTTTTTTTTTTTCCTTTGGAAGAGGAGGTGGGTTTCTCCAAGTAAAGCTGGCTTCGAGAGCAGTAATGCTAAGTGTGTGTACTTCTAACTGTCGTCAGCGCACGAGACGGGGATCTTCAAGCCCTTGGCGACCGTGCTTTTCCATCCGAGGGAGCGGCTGCAAGACCAGTGGCGGTCTTCCTCAGGAAACGTTGCTTTCAGACAGTTAATGAACTTGTCATCCGTCACAGAGAGATGCTAGGTGAGGAGGATTCTAAGGAACCGTTGTCGGATTCGATTAGAGTTAAAGGACCACAACCCCAGTTTCACGATGGGAAATCTGACGTGCAAATAAGACGACGGGGCTCAATATCAGTAGGGCAGTTGAAATGACAGAATGTCAGAATTCCTAACCCGGTACTCATACCCTTGGACACGCTGGTTCCGAAATTATCCAGAGAATATACAGAGGAGGGAGACAAGGTAAACAAGAAAGCAGTGTGTTTCTGTGTCGACCTCTCCAGCCTTCAGGGAAAGAAATGATTCTGTAAGAGTGGAATCTGAACACCTACAGTTGGGCTGCTGTTCAGCTGGTATGTCCGGGAGACCCATCCCCATGGCTCCCTCTCTGATTGGTCAGTGTCATACTGGCCCTTAAATATTTTGACTACAATCTCTCTGTCCATCAAGAGAGAGACGGCAACACAGGGTGTAACAAGCATGTGCTGTTTTGCTGATCACCCTTTTTTTGGGTGGCAGCATCCCGAATTTGCTCTGGGAGCGACATTCCTCCCACTGGATGTGGGTGCAGCCATCAGTCAAGACATCCCCTCCAAGGGGCGTCCCCACAGGTGCCCTCTGCTCCTGTGACCTACCCTGGTTCTGCTGCCTTGTTCCTTCCTCTCCAGCCTAAGTCCAGAGTCTCAGCTTAACTTTCTACTTCGTAAGGTACCCCTTAACCTTCCTTTTTTTTTTTTTTAATTTTTAAAAATGTTCATTTATTTTTGAGAGAGAGACACCGTGTGAGCAGGAGAGGCGCAGAGAGAGAGGGAGACAGGATCCAGGCTCTGAGCTGTCAGCACAGAGCTCCACATGGGGCTTGAACCCACCAACCATGAGATCATGACCTGAGCTGAAGTCAGACGTTTAACTGACTAAGCCACCCAGGCGCCCCACCCATAACCTTCTACAAAACCCCTTCCTCTTTAAACTGGTCAAAACCAACCTGTCACTGACAACCGAAGAACGCTGGAAGAACCCCCAAAGATGCTCCCCTAATCTTCCAGAGACGGTGTGAATCAAACTGTGAGATGGTAACAAATCACAGGAATGGAATTAGCTGTCTGCAGACAAGCTTCCTGGAAGCAAATCTTCCTGAAAAATACATCTCCGACAGAAGTTATTGATGAGATGCGAGTGCCTCTATATGTCACCAGGAAGCATCAACCAGGCAGAAACTTCTGGAAGTATGAGATGCCTCCCATGTTAGGAAAAGTCCGTGGAAGATAAAATGTTGACTCCTGTGAGTGGGAAGCTCCGAGAAGAGGGGCCTCAGACCGAACACGGCTGATGGGTGGTCTCCGCAGCACCGGGCGCATGGCGGTCGGCCTCCGCGCAAGCCACCTTCCCCGGGCCTCACGTGCACCTGCGGGCATCCGTCCACACAGCTCCGCCACACCCGGGCCGCCGTAACCAGAAGGCGGGACTCCCAGGGCGGGCACCACCCAGACGCGGCCCTGCTTGGTGCGGACACCGCAGCCGGTCTCAGACACGCTGTCCCTCGGGTCCCCTGCTGTAGTGCAGAGACCGGTCTCCTACAAACAACCTCTTTTTCTTCCTCTTCCGGGCCCTTCCGGTAAATGTCCCGGACTTGAGCCTCATTGGCTCGTGACTGAGCCATGTGTCTATCTCCGAGCCAATCACGATGGGCCTGAGGCTGCCATCTTTGGATTGGCTGGGCGCGGGTCACATGACCCCCTTTGGAGCATGGCTGCCGTGTGTTGGGCGGCTTCCCGAAAGGAGAACCAGGGAGGCTGTGACGAAGACAAGGGGGGTGTTCGGATGTCCGCTGGCCTGGAAACCAGGTCCCGGCTCGTTTCCTCGGCTGAACAGAAAGACTTCCTGTAGGCTGAGGAAGGCGACCTCATGTCGCCCGGGGCCTGAAATCGCCCCATTTCCCTGCAGCCTCCAAGCGGGGCGAACTGGATTTCACCCTTCCCAGCCGAAGGGCCCTTCCTCCTCAGCTGCTTGGCTGTCCTGTCCTGCTGCGTGGCTGTGCGGGGACACAGAGCCCACCCATGGGGGCAGGTTCCTGGCCACCCCTTCCCATCTGCCCGTCAGCCTCGCCCCCGACACCCGGCGCTTCCAGGAGCCCCCTGCCCTCCCGGACCTGCTCTCAGTCAGGTAACCTGGTGCTGCGAGGCCCACGGAGGCCGAGAGCGGCAGACGCGACACGCCGATCGGGGACCGAGGTCGTGACGTTTTCCTGTCCTCAAACTGTACGTGCTCTTTCCGGTGCAGACCGGACAGCCAAAGGGCGGGCGGGGTGGCGAGGGTGGACATTTCGGTCACTGTTGCCAGCTGTGCACAGGATCCGTGGGGAAGCAGGATGGAGGCCGCCTTCTCACGCCTCCTCTTGCTCCCACGGGTCATCCCACGGCGATGATGGTGACTGAGCTTTGAGGCAGCGCAGGTGTGCACAGAGGCGTCTGCTCACCCCTGCACCGCCTCTCATAATTTCAACAGACAGCATGACTTCTTTTAGGTGAATGCCCTCAAGAGGCCGCTCTGAGCATTAGGCCCAAGACTGAGCCCTAGTAATCTGACCACTCTCGGGACCGGAATGGGGACGAGGGGTCTGCAGGCCGATCCGTTGCCTCCATGTGTTCTCAGCCCAGAGAGAGGGGCGCGGCTCTTGGTGGGATGATGCCTCAGTGGCTCCACCAGCACCACGGGTTCACACAGCCACATCCGTTTACTCATTCACTGACTTGCTCACTCGTCCATCAAGCTCTGAATCCTGCCGGCTACATGCCATGGTCAGAACCAAGGATACAGAGACTTACAGTCAAATGAGGAGACCGGTAATTACGGTCCAGGGTGATTTGCAATCCCCCGCAGAGCATGCTAGCGTCCACGAGCTGGGTGACTTAAAACAACCGCAGTTTACTCCCTTGCAGTTCTGGAGGCAGCACATCTGAAATCAGATCAAAGTGTGGGCAGGGCCATGTCCCCTTCAACACGTCCTGCCTCTTCCAGCTCTTGGTGGCCCTAGGCATTCCTCTGCCTCTGTCTTCACGTGGCCTCCTTCCCCCGATGCATCTTTCTGCCGCTCCTTTCGTATAAGGACACCAGTCCTTGACTTAAGGCCCACCCTGAATTCAGGATGACTTCGTCTTGGGATCCCTAACTAATGACATCTGTGAAGGCCCTGTTCCCAAATAAGGTCACCCCTGGGGTTCCGGGCGGACGTCAATCTGAGAGGACCTCTTTGTCCCACTACAGACGGGGACGACTCCGGGAGGAGACGAGCACCCTGTGGGGTGAGGAAGAGGACCGACCTAAGAAGTGTTCTACCACGTTCTAGGTGGTGTTAGAGCTCAACAGAAAAGCCGAGTGCCAGGGGTCCTACCTGACAAACTAAACTCTGCACCTCGGATCTTGACAGCTTTCCTCTGACAACATCTTTCCCGAGTGCCGCGCAGTAGGGAGACGAGGCCCGTGCACGCGTGTGCCTGTACGTGCGTGTGTGCGTGTGTGTCTGTGTGTGGAGGGAAGGGTCCAGAAGCGGAGCGGCACATCAAGCAGGACCGAGATGACTGTACACAGTGCCTCCCCTCAAGCCCTGGTTTTAGGGGCAAATCCGAGAACACCGGCCGCCTGCCAGCTCCTTCCCTGCCCGATCCTGGCGGGCCGTCAGGAGGTGTGGGGCGCGGCCTGACTGAGCAAGAGCGCGCCTGTGAGAGCTCCCTGTTCACTGTGTCGGGCGGTCAGACACGCATTGTCTCTGCCCCTCTCCTGGCTGACGGTGGAGAGCTAGGTGGCAGTGTGGGACGCTGCCTGGCTCCCAGCGTCTGAGGGCTGGAAGGCTTGGACTTACAGGCAGAGTGGAATCGCCCTCCCAGGCGGGATGGGAGCACAAAGCTCGTGGCCATCAGCTTCCTGGGGGGCAGGCGTGCGGCCAGCATCACCCACAGCCACGTTAGCCCGATCCGTGACCCCAGGGGGCCTGCCTCAGGTGGGGGAGGTTACGGCCACTGTGGGTCTCCTGCCTCAACCCGCCCTTGCTGCAGAAAGACAGACCCTTGGGATTCGAGGCTCCTGCTGTGATCACCGCACCCCGTTCATCCCAGGAACTCAGATGCTCCTGGGGAGCCAGTTGGCAAGGGTAACAGTGGCAGGGACCGCGGTAGCAAGCAATCCGCCCCAGTGACAAGGAGCAGGTGCTGCCCAGCGCCAGCCACAGGTTGCCGTGTGAAATGTGAGCCTGGGGCTGGCAGATTTTTTTATTGGGGGGCGGTTATAGGGACAGAATCTAGAAACCAGGATTTAACATAAACCCTCCAATGTGTTAACACTGGCTCAATCTTCAAAAACATTCTGAAAACTGACCTGGTATAGTCATTCTGGGGCTCAGACGTGACATCGAGGGAGGTCCCCAGTCTGCAGCCTCTGCCGCCCGGTGGCACCTGTCGGTCATCGTGAAGGTAGGTGACGTCGGCGCAGCCTCAGCTCGGCGTCCAGCCCCCGCCCAGCCTCACAGACCGTGTGTGATGCAATTCTCTAGCAACTCGGGGATACGCTTGTCTGTTCTTCAGATGCCCCTCAAGCACGCGCCGCGGGCCGGGCGGGGTTCACGGCATTGGACGCAGCTTCGCCAGTGTGACTGCTTTTCCGGAGTCCTCGTGGTGAGGGGCGGGGAAGGGGCACGCAGCACACGAGCAAAGCTGTAAACGGACAAGGTCGTTCGTTTCAGATCGTGCCACTGGGCCACACATGAAAGTCCTGGGGCGGATGGCCCTTTGGAGGAAGTGGTGTCCCCAGAGGGTGTGACATTTGAGCCAGCCCTCTGAGCAGAGGCGGGCTGGTTATCACAGGAAAGGGGACCCCAAGGGCTGACGTGCATCGTGTCTAGGGGTAGGGGAGGTGGGGCACAGGGCGGTGCTGGGGCGGGAGACGGGGGCCCTGGGCGGGGCCACCTGGCTGTGATGGGGATCCTTCTAAGTGCAAGGAGAACTCCTGGTTGGGCCGGAGCCTTGTTTGCAGCTCGTGCAGGGTGGCTCTGAGTGCTGGGTGGAGCCTGGACATGGAGGGGTGAGCGCGGAGGCCAGCCTGGAGAGAGGGGCGCCCCCTGCAGGTGGGGCGCGTAAGCACCGCGTCTGCAATTTGCTGGTGTCCAGACCAGGGACCAAAATAACTTAAAAATCACCACTCCAGGAAAACAGAACAGCCAGCCGTGAGTCCCGGAGCCACCCAAGGAAAGGACCAGCCGACACCCAAGTGTCCCGAGCTGTGACTCCCCGGGGGCCAGATGGGGAGCGAGCCCGCGAAGGAGCAAATTCTCCTAAATTCGCCCACAGTCTGAAATTCAAACATGAGCCATATGGCTGTCTCTGATCTGAGCACCACAGACCTACACACTGCAGATCCCCAGTTTGTCATTAACCAACTGAAAAAATGTCACATCTTTCGAAAACAAAAATGACCTTTGAGGGGATGTTCTGGCTGTTAGGAGGACCGGGCGGCTGTGAAGAACAGGCTCCCTCTCAGGACCCGCCGGGCCGCTGGCAAAGCCGCCAGGCCGGGAGGCGCGGGCAGCTTTTGTGGCTGACTGCGGACGCTGCTAAGTGCAAAGCTGACAGACCCAGCTGATGGGCACGTGTTGTGCTGAGGTGTCTTCCTAACCCAAAAAAGCCCTCAAATTCCGATTTTCCTTCCCTCCATCTAGGTGGCCAGATGCCACAAATCCCTGCATTAGAAATTGCTTTCGGTTAAGATGCTTTAGGTCTTAGGTGGATGCCAGTGTATTCCCAGGGAAGAGTGACTTTAATCCGTTATTTTCGACATGGCTCGATAAGATTGGCCGTCATTACTCAGCAAGGTGGCACACAGGGCTGGTACGTTTTCTCTGGGGACTGGGGACAGTGGCGGGAGGGGAATGCCTTAGTTGAGGTCCCCGTTACAAAGGAGCATATAATCTTCCAGGAATGATAAAAGGGGCTTGCTAAAACACTAGCGATTTAGAAGAACCCCTAAGTAAAACGAGGACAATTAAATTCAGCAGATTCACTGACACTTGCTCAGAGGCAGAGAAGGTGAATGAGTGGTAGGAAGAAAAGCTGTGCGTCCCGGATTTCCCATACAGGGACAGCTGCGGAAGGTTCCGGCACGGTGCCTTGTAAGGGATCAGCAAGAATGATTCTGCAGAGCTGAGAGCAGAGACCCAGACGGTTATTTGGACAGCTGTGCTCCCAGCAGCGTGGCTCACAACGCCTGACTACAAGGGGACGGGATTCGTCCAGAAAAGGAAATGAAATGTTGACACTGTGCTACAATGACCCTGAGGACACTGTGGGCGGTACAGTAAGGTGCAAGGACTGGGCAGGCGAAAATGCTTCCCCGAATGGTCCTATGTTGGTGCCTCTGCTCCGAGGCACCAGGCACCGTGGCTTCTATTGTGTATGCCCCTCTCTCGGGCTCTGCCTCACTCAACGGATTTCCCCGCCCGGACGGCATCCCTGGCAGTCGGGGCACAGCCTCGTTCTGAGTAGTTCACCCCAGGCTTTGGGCCCTGGTGGCATCTTAAAGTGCAGGAGCAGTTTGAGGCAGCCTTTTCTAAATTCTAGCCCGGGGCCGGAGACTGCACGCTCACGGAGCGTTCTGGATCTGTCTGCGGCTCGGAGCATGACCTGCGGGCCACTGGCTCTCGTAGGTGTGAGCTGCACCAGCCACGGATTCGGGAATGCGGTCCCCATCTATCGTGCTCAATACGTCATGTTTCCATCCCCGTTGAAGTCACACCGACACTGATCCCAAGAAAACCTGGGCTCGTTCGCTCCTGTAGTAGAAAAATAAAGGAATATGGCGGGGGAAAGGCAGCACCAGAAAGGAGAGGACAGAAGTCCCAAAGCAGGCTTTGTGAAGGATTTCCTGTGTGACATCAGGCCAGTCACCTTACCTCTCTGAGCCCGTGTGTCCAGTGAGGAGTCTGCATTCCCTGAGTGTGACCGAAACAACGTTCCCTAGAATGATTTCCTTCCCTCGCTGCCCCCTGGGCACACATGCTTTTTCCCCAAATGCAGTCTGTCTCCACCGCCTGCTCCTCACTGACAAAAGTAGTGACTTACCGTCACGGGGCCCGGCCTCCGGTGGCGGCCCCTGAGGGCCCCCGAGGAAAGACCACTTCGCGTCTCCGCGGCACAGCTGGGTCTAGGAGGCACGGAAAGCCTAGGTATCTCGTCCAAGGTCACCCACGAGGAGATGCTGGGGCTGGGGGCCCGTGTAAGCTGATCCAGTGCCAAAGCACGAGTTCTCATCATGCGCACCCTGCTTCCTCCAGGGACAGGAGCATTTGGTGGCTCACCTCCTCGTTCAGGCTGCACAGTGCTCTTCTGGGTCTCTGTCACTCCTCAACCCTCTTCTCTTGTTGGCTCTGCCAGACCGATCCTCGAAACCCTCTTCCAACGCCCAAGATGTAGTGTCGATGTTTACAGCGTTCCTGCACGTGCCCAGGACCGTGCAAGGGCCTCTGTGCACCCTCACCGATCTGTAGTCCCTCATCCACAATTCCCAAATTACATAAAATATGTCTCTACGACCCAGAAATTTTTTTCGGAGGTTTGCGGCAAAAGCATTTCCCGATCTAATAATGAGGAACCGTGTAAAGTGTTCGTTTAGCACACTTACTGCAATTACATTTGTGTGCGTTTTGCTGCGTAAATGTGAAAGAACGTGTCGTGATGGGGTGCTCCCCCAGAAGTGGGTACCACTGCGTGTGTTACTGTATGTACATGTATATGTGCCTATCTGGCCACACACGTGCTGTGTTGACTCCCTCCCCCCCATACCCTCCGCATCACAGCCCGCCTCCCCTCTCTGAGGCCATTTATTACGACAGATGACTTCTTTCCTGCGAGGATCCAAGTTCCGTGTCCCATTTCCCTTCAACAGCCCTCGGTTTCCGGGAGAGCCTCTTACATAACCTCGGGTCTCTTTTTATTTCTGGAGAAGTCAGCCTGCGTGTTGCCTTCAGACCAGCAAGGCCCACGGGGCCTCATCAGAGCCGGGCCTAATGAAGGAAGATTTTCCACAGAGTGCTGATTTATTTTCTTCCCTCCTGAGGTGTGAGCTGTGTGGGTCAGAATAACTTACCCTGCTCTACTGAAGAGAAATTACGTCTCGATGGTTCCCCAAAGGACAATTGAGTCCTCCGTCCGTATGTAAAGGCGGCCGCAGGAATGTTCTGTTCCAAAGCCATAAAAACAGCACAGGGTGTACCTCATTATCATGCTTACGGCAGACTAACTTCTTCCTTAACTGTAAACTCTCCTGACATCTCCAACTGGGATAATTGCGGTGCTTAAGGGAACTTTTGGCCCTGCTAAAAATACTTAGCCACAGTCTGCACAGCAAGGGGTGCACTTACAGGTGATCCCGGAAAGCCTCTGTGGCCAGCATGTGCTAATTCGTCAGGGAGCCCTCCTGGCTCCGATGTGTCTTCGTTCCCCTTGCGTCGCTGTCCACCTCGACCTCACACCCCTGCTTCCGACGCTAGGGAGCCTGGGGGAGCTCGGTCCTACCCGGCGGCGAGGGGGCAGGAAGGAGATTCACCTGCTTAGTTTGGAGACTATACACGCTGCTGCTGGCTCACCAAACCCCAGTTTCCTCCTCTCTTGGGAACGCAGCTCAGCTAAAGTTCCTGGTGTCCCGGCAGCCGCATAAAGCAAATGCCTGAGATTTGGTCAGCGCACTGCACACGGACATGGCGTGTGCCGATGAAGGCCCGGCCCGGAGAAGCCCGGCTCTCGTTCCCCATCCACCAGCTGGATGAAGAAGCCTCGAAGGAGGACAGAACCACAAGGTGGAGAGGACCTGGGTCCCAGAGTCACCATGTGGAGGACGCCCTCTGTGCACCTGCCCGGAACACGAACGTGACCACTGTTACATCACTTAACCCGGCCCTGACCAGGCGTTGCCCATATTCACGTTCCAGAAGCCTTCCCCTGGGATCTGGGCATCGCCCGAGATGCCGTCATTGAGATATTCTCCCTTTACCCTGAACCAGCTTACCCGCCTCTTTAGTTATTCAGCAAAGACCACGTAGGCTCAGTCGCCCTCCCCGGGAACACGGAGTCCGGCTGGTGATCAGCTACGCCATATTCCACTCACATCACCCTACCAGCTGGTCCGTGCAGCTGTTAGTGCCCAGAGAGGAAATTCCACTTATTTCTTCCTAATCCTGCTGTAGCCGAGAGAACGGTTTTATTTCCATACCCCATAATCCTCCCAGGTGTCCTGGGCTCTTACACTCTTAGGAGTCATTTGAACCCATCTGGGAGGTGGCTCTTGCAAATCAAAACCAGACATCTCACTGGCCATCTCTTGGTCAGACGTCCTCACTGGACGGGAAGGAGAAGTAAGTCTGGGTGCTGAACCAGCTCTCTCGGGGCTTCTGGATCGTGTCAGTGGAAGACACTCGTTATCTCCATCTCGATCCGGTATGCAGAAGGCTTCTGGTCCCTTCTCCTTCCCCAGCCAGTGGGAACTTTTACATACGTTGGGGCAGAGAAAAGCTGGTCTGCTAACGTGCTTCTGGTGCTTTTGTACCAGCAGCCGTTGGGGGTAATAATCAATTATCAGGTTGTCAGTTGAGAATTTACAGTGATACCAGTGGGTGCAGGTGGATGTTTCCCCCAACCACCTTTACCTGCCTGGGTGCAACCATGTAGGAAACGAGGGTGAGATTTAGCTGGGGGTGGTTTTTCTCTAGGTGAGTCTAACACATGGCAAGACAGCCAGGAGAGTTGGAGGGGGCAGGGTGTAGCAAGAGTCTGCTGATTACCGTAGAACGTGGTGTCTAAACTAGGTAAGGAGAGCGGGCGTGAACAGCAGAACTGGGGGGGACTGTGCTAGAGAGTCTCTATCCCAACATGTCACAGAGCTGGGGGTGAGGTGGGGGAGTGGTGGTGGGGCGGTGAGGGAGGTGGCCACGGGCTAGCAGGACGAGGGATCGGCTGTCTGCAGAGAGCATTTCAGCCCCTATCAGGTAACCATTCGTCTAGTTGGGGTCTTCCTGGCAGTCTTTTGGGCGCTTACGTAGAACCTTATGTAGGGGAGGGAATTCGCATGAGTGGTAACGTAGCGTATCATGGGGTTTTATCAGTGTTAACGCATATATGCCTACCTTATTTATTTTTTTTTTTTTTACCGCTGCGTGGTATTTCACACGCTGTTTTTACCTGTTTACTTAACTATTCCCCTGTGGGTGTACTTTTAGGTTAGTTTCGATTTTGCATTATTAGAGATGATAGCCAATCTCAGAAGGCCCATCACATCTTTCCATTCCTGTCTTATTCTCAAAAACAGAACAAAACAAAAAACCCAACACCTGTACTGATGGAGAAGCGGTCCCAGTTGCCAGAGGCGGGCGGGCGAGGGCGGGAGCATAAAGGGAAGGAACGTCCGCGAGGGAATTTCATGGGCCCTGGCTGTGCTGCTAGGTCCAGAACCCATACGTGTGTCAAAACTCAGGGAACTACAGAGGAAAGAAGGAGAATGTTGTTTGTCAGTTTTTTTAAAGATTCGGTTAATTTTTAAAAGTTAACCACTTTCGTATGTGTCGTCCTGACGGCCAGTGCACTCGCGAAAGTACCCTCTCGAGTGGCCTCTCAGAAAGGGGGTCGCGGTCCCAGAGCATTGCATCCTTAGTTTCAGTCTTTCCCGCCACACTGTCTTACAAAGTGATGACACCCATGGGCTTTCCTTGAAGGCAACGTGGCCTGAAGGATGCTTCCTGCCATGCAGTCTGTGGAAAACCTCCACAGAGAATTGGAGATCTAGGTATTCGGAATCCTACAGTGACGCCAATCTGTTTTCCAACTGCTGTCCTTTCTTTTTCCTGGTATAGACTGCCAACGCGGGAACAGAGTGGGAAAGAAGAGTGGAAAGGCATTAGAGCAGGGGTTGAGACCTCGCGTACCTGCAGGGCATAGCTGATAACACAAAGTAGCAATCGTAATTAATAATCGTAACAAATAGTGGAAAACCCTCACATGTTGCTTTCAGGGTGGTAGGCGCCGGACAAGCTGCCTTGCCTGCTGCCGATCATCTGAGCTTCACAGCCAGCCTTCAAATCCCCATCCTACAGAGGAGGACACCGAGCCATAGAGAGATTTGAGCAGTGCACCTGCTGTCGCAGCTAGCCTCCTTCCTGGGGAGGGCATATTCGCATCCTCCTGGAAGGGGTCAGAACGGGGGTTTCCTTACAAAACGTCTCAGTTAAGTATTGATTCAGTTAGATCACGTCACAACCTCTGGATAAGAACTGGGTGAAAATACGGGGCTTGAAGACGCTGACAGCGACCTCGTGGCGTCTCAGTGATTCTCGGAGACCCGGCTGGCGGAGCTCACACAACGCTGGCCCTCGGTTCTTCTGACTGCGAACACACTGCGCGTGTCACTGCGTAACAGACGTCAGCAGACCCCCGTGACATAAAAATGAAATGATGGACCTTTTATTTTCGTTTATTGTTGTCGTTTATTAATTGTGATATAGGAAACAGTTTATGATGACAGTTTACTTTAATGGCTGGCTAACGGTTATAATTGTTGCCCGTGGACCGGGTGCCACTGGGGTCTGTGCTCGCCTCCCGGCCAGCTGGGGGTCGGCCTGCCGCTTCCTCGGTGTGGACTCCCCTCCGAAGCCTCGGCCAGTTACTTTAATGAGAGCCGAAGTGTGGGGAGAGCAATTAGGCTTTCAGAAGGGCGATTAAGGGAAGTGGCTCATTGACACCTGATAAATTCCAACTGTTCAGGCCCAGTTTTAATCTTTGCTCCTATTCCCAGGGAAACAGTCATCTAAGAAGGCTGAAATTAGAGGCCCGGCGCCATCGGGAGTTAATTCTATAGACCGCAAACCTTGCAAATGCTGGAAAAGTGAACAGGCTTAGCAAAAATGGAAGCTGGGTGCTGCATTAACGGCCCAAGGAGAGAGGGTTTTCCTGCCTTTCTCCAGGATGTGCGGATTCGCGTTAACAGGACAGAACAGTGGGGCGCCTGGGTGGCTCAGGTGATTGAGCGTCCGACCCTTGATCTCGGCTCGGGTCACGATCTCAGGGTTCGTGGGTGGACGCGAGCCCCGTGTCGGGCTCTGAGCTGGCAGAACAGAGCCCGCTTGGGGTTCTCTGTCTCTCGCTCTCTCTCTGCCTCTCCCCGATTCTCTCTGAAAATACATTTTAAAACTTTTAAATAAAATAAATTTAAAAATAGAACAGTTCCTAGAACAAAGGTGAACAATATTTGTGCAAACTCACTATGATCACTCAAATCCCACAAAATCTTGCTGAGAACCTACTCAGAGCGAGACATCGCAAATGTGCTGGAGGGCTTACTAAACGTCCACTGAGTGGAGGGACAGCTGACCACGAAGGTTGACGGCCTGCTTCTCAGAATGAGACACTCACAGGGCACACCCAGCACAAATGGGTTTGCAGAAGCCAGCAGTGTGGATGAATCAGATTCGATCCAGGCATCTCTCCCCAACTCTTGATTTAGCTGATGTGGTAACTAGAATGTGAACCCTCCCCGCCCCCCCCCCCAAAAGAAAAGATCCACATCCTAATCCCTGGAACCTGTGGATGGATACGTTGCCTTCCGTGGCCAAGGACACTTTGCAGATGGAATGAAGGTCGGGGGCTGGAGGCAAGGAGGTTGCCCGGACCAGCCAGGTGGACCCTGTGCTCACGGCTTCTTACGGGAGGGACACCGAGGGCCGGGGCAGGGGGAGGGATGGCTGTCCACTCCCCTGTGCCTCAGTCTCCTTATCTGCACAATGGGCGACAGTCACAGCCCATGCCTCACAGCAAGAATGCAAGGACCACGTGAATTAACGCAGGAAATGTGCTTCTAGCTTCCAGCGATAAAAACAAAGGTTATTATGTATGAAAACATGCCTGATTCCTGGGGAACTTCAAACCCTCTTTTTTTTTTTTTTTCTAACTGAAGTGTAGTTGCCACAATGTTGCATTACTTTCAGGTGTAGGACACAGTGAGGCGACACATCTATACATCATGCTGTGCTCACAAGTGTAGCAGCTACGTGTCACCATGTAACACTAATCGCCACCGCCGACCTCCATCCGCGTGCGGTACGTCTGGTCCCCAGGACTTCAAACCCATTTTTAAAATACACAGTAGGGGTGCCTGGGTGGCTCAGTCGGTTGAGCGTCCGACTTCAGCTCAGGTCACGATCTCGCAGTCCGTGGGTTCGAGCCCCACGTCGGGCTCTGGGCTGATGGCTCGGAGCCTGGAGCCTGCTTCCGATTCTGTGTCTCCCTCTCTCTCTGCCCCTCCCCCGTTCATGCTTGCTCTCTGTCTCAAAAATAAATAAAACGTTAAAAAAATTTTTTAATAAAAAATAAAAATAAAAAAATATAATACACAGTAACTAACAGAATATTTATGTAACATATTGCCATTTCAAACTCAGTCCAAAGACAGGAGGAGACTCGACCATAGCTTCCGCGAGCCCGCTGGGCAGTGTTTCTCTGTACGAGCCTTACAACTAAGTGAGCGTGTGTGCACATGTATGGGCCTGTTTGCACACATAAATTTTGCCGGATCGCTTGCGTTAGATTAAAGTTACTGGTTCCCATTTAATTTCCTCAGGGCCCTGGCAATAACTCGGATCTCTCTGTGGTGTGAGTAGCCTCCAAAAATGGTTCCGACCCGGCTGAATGGCTGCTTAAGTATTGGTTAGACTAAGCTGAAGCGATAGATGACCTTTATCCAGAAAGGCGGGAGAGACGAGTCATGTGAAGGGACACATATCCCGTTGGTCCCCAGCTCCCTAAAGCCTTGATCCAGAGCACACTCTACAGACCCCCCCCCCCATCTTCCCTCCAGTCCCCTCCTCGGGAAGGCTCGCCCACAGTGAGGTCTGCCGTGCCGTGCGGAAGGATGGGCAGGAAATTGCCGGATACTGTAAAGGTGGATAGGGCGCACGTGTGCTGATTTGGAACATTTATTTCTTCTTTTCTTTTCCTGAGCAATAGCTATTTTATTGTGCTTATATTAGTTTGTGTGTGTGTGTGTGTGTGTGTGTGTGTCTGTCTGGAAAAAGATGAGTGGCGCCCGGGTGGCTCAGTCGGTTAAGCATCCGACTCTTGATTGGCTCAGGTCATGATCTCACGGTTCGTGGGTTCGAGCCCCGTGTCGGGCTCTGTGCTGACAGTGCAGAGCCTGCTGGGAACTCTCTCTCCTTTCTCTCTCCCACTCCCCATTCTTGCTCACTCTCTCTCTCTCTCAAAATAAATAAATAAGCTTAAAAAAAAAAAGATGACAAGTTACTCCTGCCCTCACGCTTAGCGTTCATGGCCGCGTGATGTGATGGGAGTCAGGCCTTCAAAGTGTGCACCGGCGTGTTCTACACGGTAGGGGTGGGGCCGTGGGTGGGGGAGCTTGGTGGGGCAGGGGTGCCTGGCCACTGGGGGAGGTCACAGAGGCTCAGGGGCAGGGAGGGCTGGAATCAATGCCAGGGCTCTGTCCCCAGGCTGTCGCAAACCTGGTGGTGGCCGCTGAGCCTGACCTGGGACCTCACAGGTGGGGACAGAGCAGGTGCACACAGAGGCTCACCACACTGAACTTAACAGGAAGGGTGACAGGTCTTGGCTGCTGTGTCTTCCTGTGTGGCCACTCCCGCCCCCCCCCCCAGGGGCCGTCAAGGGAGAGCTGGGTGCTCCCACAGGGACCCCGTGACCCCCAGAGGCCGGCAAGCTTCTTCCGGGCTGAGGGAGGCAGGGGGCCCGGGGTCCAGCTTCAGCTCTGCCCCGTCTGACCTGCTCCTCACCCGAGGAATCAACCAGACCACGCTCCTCACGTTTCTGGGCATAAAACCCCAGAGAACCCGCTGAATAGTCTCTGGGCCCCACCCAGAGGCTCCGATTCAGCAGAACCGGGCAGAGGCCCAAGGAAAGCGGGACTCGGGAGTAGGACCGCCCTGGGTCCCACACCCCCACCTCACCCAGCTGTGGGACCTTGGACAGACCCTTCCCCTCTCTGTGTCCTCATTGCACCTCGGAGATGGGACCGCTGTGCCGGTCAAGTGGGACGCAGGGAGGCTGCTCTCAGGCCCCTGGGAAACTCAGCTGCCCTGGGGCGTCGTCAGCGTCCGGCCCGCACGACCCAGTGGCCCGGCTGCAAGCTCCGTGGACGCCCTTCGTGATTCCAGGCTGGCGAGGCGGCCGGTGCTTGGCGCACAGGGAACCCATGAGTGTCTGCGATTCCTGCTTTTCCCCATGGGGACCGCTGTGGTGAAATCTCTCTAAAATAAGCCCGGAGAATGTCACAGCCGCGAGAGCCACGGCGCAGGTGACAGACGCGCGCCTGGAGCCCGTCCTCCTGGGTCACCATGACCTCATAGCAGAGCTCCCGCCGGTCGTGCCGTTCCTCTGGCACTTCCCGAAAACCTGGGGGCCACTGCGGGTGTCTCGGCAGGAGGCCCCAGCCCTGACCCACTCACCCCAGCCTGCACTCCTTCCCACACGCCACAGAGGGTCCCCCCCCGCCCCCGGCCCCCCGGGCCCCAGGCACACACCAGACCCATCAGGAGAAGCGAGAGCCGGTTACTGTCAGTTTGGAACATTTCTGGAAAGACGGTCCTCGTTCTCTGATCTTGCGAAGCTGCTGAAGAAGCAGTTTTCTCGTAGGACGTGAAAAGCAGCCTCCTTCCCTACTGTGCAGCGTCAGGACGAATAACGAGCTAATTAATTAACCCTGCGCTCCGGCCCAGACAGACCCTCCGCCTCCGACCCCCCTTACGGGTAGGGTGCAGCCGCGGGGGACAAAGGCAAGAGCCACATAAACACAGCAGGCTCCAGAGGCGGAGGGGCGGCAGCCCGGGCCTGACCCGGCGACCCCCCAGCCTCATCGGAGACCCGGGCTCCCGCCTCAAGGCCTCAAGACGAACCTTGCAGCTCCAGCTCTCACGTAATCATTCCAAGTAACGAGAAGGAGAAAGTGAGCCTCTGGGGCTGCTCCCTGTGAGAGATCTTTCTGGAAAGGTCTCCCGGTGCTGCCACTTTTGTCAGATTGACCAGGACTTCGTTGTGCGGTCAGGGGAAGCCAGGACGCGTGGACGGTCACCTGGGGAAGGTGTCACCCCTAGCAGAGCCAAGGTCCTGTGGTCGTCTTGCGGGGGGGGGGGGGACATCAGATGCACCACCCACGCCCACCGCGCCCGCTTTCCCACCTCCCGGCGCTGCACCCACCCGGCTGCCCAGCCAGAAGCGGGGGTGCCCCTGACTCCTCCCTTCCCTGCGCCCCCCACATCGAGGGGACAGCACACTGCAACAACTCCACCTCCAGAACGGACCCCGAGCTGTCCCTTTTGCTCTGCTCTCCTCCTCCGTCCTCCAGCACCCACTGTGCTCCCCGCCGTCCACCTCTGCTCAGGAGCAAAGTCTGACCGGGCCACCCCCTCCCTGCTCAACACTCTCTGGTTTGGCATTGAGACCCCGGGGCCGTCAAGGGCCTCCGCAGCCCTCACCCCCGAGCCCTAAGCGCGTGGCCCACCTCTCTCCAGGCCTCTCCCGAGCTCCACCCGTGGCCGCCGCCTCTCCTGTTCCCCCAGCTCCGGGGCTCCCTTCCGTCCCAGGGCACCGGCATCTGCTCTTCCGGCTCGGGGTACCTTCCGTTCCAGCCTCTCGTGCACCCACATCAGCGTGAGGTCCCCCTGCCCTGATGCCAGGAGATCTCGCCCTGCTCACCCAGACCCCGGCCACTCTCCAGCCCTGTTTTGTCTCCTCGCCACACTCATCACAACCTGGAAATACCTTTTGAAAAATTGATTTGTGTCCTGGTACACGGTTGGACTCCGCCCAGCAGAAGATCGCCAGCCATGAGGGCAGCGAGCAGAGCTGGCCTTTCCTGGCTCACGGCCGTGGCCCCCAGGGCCACAACAGGGCCTGACCCAGAGTAAGTGCTCGGAAACGACTTGTGGGGACGACGGATGAGTGGATGAATGCGCGAAGGCCGTTTGAGGCACACTGGATGACATCGGAACGGACAGCGGATGAAGTGTGGGGCAGGCCTGGGGGTCATCGACCAGTGTGCCCTTTGGAAGAACAAAGCCGTGGGCAGAGTGCTCGCAAGCCAGTGAACGGCAAACCGGTAAATAGTGCATCTCGAGAGCGCGCTCTGAGAATTCTTCCCCGACCACGAAGCGGCGGCACCTAGATGCAGTAGCGTCTGGCTTCCGCCCACCCCAGAAGCACAGAAGACGGGGGCTCCTTCCCAGAACGACGAGATTGCACTGGACAACTTAACGGAAAATTCTCGGTTCCCGCTGAGGCATTAAATCGTCGGCTTCCACACGGAAGCCTCGTCGCCTGGGACAAGCCCTTGACAAACTGTTTCTTTATTTTTTCATGGAAATGTTATGGGCGAAGAAGATCAACCAGAAAGTTCTTCGCCCAACGACAGCATCGTCTGTGAGCAGCCACGGCCGGAAGGACGAGAGAGTCCGCAGACGGGTGGTGCTTTGTGCGTGCGATTATAGTGAGTTATTAATTATGTGTTTGGTCTCGGCTTGAGTTACAAGTTGCTCATAGAGAAAGAGGGCTGTCTTCCTCTGCCTGCGTGGCTCGTCACTGCCTTCCACCTGGAAAAATAGAGCCTCCTGCCCGGAGATTCTCGAGTTCTCATGACTGAGGTTATTATAATACGAAAGTTAAGCTCGGAGAGCTCTGATCTGGGTAGTTGGGTGCTCCAGGGATAAGGGCCGTTAGGGCTTTAGGTCACCCTGGGCACCCGTGAATGGAAGCCGGCATCCCCAATGTGTGCCATTAAGCCACTGACTTAAGCCACATTAAGCCACTGTGACTGGGCAGTCACAACACAGCTCAGGGTCGTGTCAGCCGGGTTAAGAAGTACCTCGGCCGTATTTGCCTGGAGAGTGACTCCAGATCTCCCCCTTAAAGCCCTCGCAGGTGGAAGGCAGGTGCTGGTCTGGGTGGGTGGTGAACTCCCACGGCCCTGTATTTGGTGCGTGCCCTATTGCTGCCATTTCTTTAACTACTTCCCAAGAAGATCAAAATACAGCCGTAAACCAGAAGCCTGTGAGATATGAAAACAAAGCATGATTTTAGCTTTTGATGAAGATTTCGAGCCTTTTTTTTTTTTGGAAGAGATAGCTCCCGTGAGACCCCCAGAAACGAGAGGGAAGGAAGCCCTCCGTTTCATGGCACGGCCTCAGCCGGTTTGTTGCAGAAATAACACATAGGTACGGCATGTCAGGGTTTGGACCTAGTGGGAACTCGGGAAACAGTCAGCGAGACTTGGGGGACTCAGGGCTCCGTGATGAATTTCCCTGCTTAGTTTCCTTCACTTAAAAAAGGGAAAACGTAGTTTTAACCTGCAACAATGTGTTACATGCTCATTTTGGGAAAGCAGAAAGCCACAGGAAGAACGCTTAGGAAAATAAATCCCACCCGTCACCCCATCACCCCAACCATGGATGCATGTGCATCGTTGTAAGTCCCGCTTTATGCATATCTATCCATAAGTGTTAATAAAACTGGCACCATACTCCACGTACTATGGTGACTACGTCTCCCTGTTCAGTCATATCATTGACAATATAATTTCTAAAGGCAGCACACGATTCTGTGTTATATAACCAGATAATAATTAATTGGTTATTTCTGGATATTTGCATTGTTTAAAATTAGGTGTCGTAATGAATGCCGTGATGGATTTACCTTGTACACAGATCTTTTTTTTAATGTTTGTTTATTTTGAGAAAGGAGAGAGAGAGAGTGGGGGAGGGGCAGGGAGAGAGGGAGCCAGAGGATCCCAAGCAGACTCCACTGTCAGCTCAGAGCCCGATGCGGGGCCTGAACTCACAAACCGTGAGATCACGACCCGAGCTGAAACCAAGACACTTGACCGACTGAGCCGCCCGGGTGCCCCAGAATTTTTTTTTTTTAAAGACAGGTTACTGTGCCCGTGGAAAGAGACCCTCTAGATATCCTTCAAGAACATTTCAGCTGCCGTCTTCCCACCATCCTCATGCTTGCAAAATGGCTGCTGGAGTTCCAGCCATTGCGCCTGAGTTCTGAGCAAAAAGGGGAAGAGGTTAAGGGCAGAGGTCATCTGTGTCTCGTAATGTCACACCTGCAAAATCCTGCTTACAACTTGGACTCACGGTGTGTGTTTTTAACGGGCGCATTGCCTCCTTGAACAAAAGCAGGGCTTGGTGGTAAGCGAGAAGGAGAGAGCGGATATGGGCCTGCGTTTAGCATTCTCTGGCCCCCACCGTGAATCCACTTGGAAGTCTCATAGCCAGTGGGAGGGTCCCTACCCAGCAGCTCCAACACGGGTTGAGAAAGGCATGACCCGGTGCTCCCTCAGGGCCTGGACCAGACCCCAGATTTAGTGAATGGTGTGACTCACCCACCGCTAAGCTTGACTCGGGCACGAGCTTTTAGACTCGACCTGCCGGTGCCTGGTTCCGATGACAGTGTCGTCTCCAAACAGCCCGGAGTGTCACCTTTCTGGAGTAACTGTAGCCTCTTTTCATTGCGTGCAACATAAAATAACAAGAGATGACAGAAGAATCTGTTTGAAAGACAAGGGGGTCCCTTGGAACCGAAGGGCTGGAACTATAGCATGGGCGACCGGAATCTGGGAACTGAACACATTAAAAAAAACCTCTGTCCCTGTCTCTGTCCCCGTCTCTGTCTCTGTCCCTGTCTCTGTCTCTGTCCCCGCCTCTGTCTCTGTCCCCGCCTCTGTCTCTGTCCCCGTCTCTGTCTCTGTCCCCATCTCTGTCTCTGTCCCCGTCTCTGTCCCCATCTCTGTCTCTGTCCCCGTCTCTGTCTCTGTCCCTATCTCTGTCTCCATTTCACATTCTGCTCTTTTCTGAATATTTGTTGCGTTTTTCCCTCTTTATCCCAGCTCAGAATTCTCAGAGAAAGATTCCGATTGCCTGTCTTAGATCAAATGTTCATCTCTGGACCAACGAACGGATTGTAGCCAGAAGAAGAGATTGTACGTTACATATGTTATTGGTAATAATGTATATGTTACTGATTAGGACTCAGACACGTAGAAATCTGCAAAATCAGATATTAACCAAACGATTCTTGTCATAATCGCAACGCAGTTGATTTAGAGAAGTCAACCACGACGTTTATGGCTTTACCTGATCTTATTTTACAGTTTTTAAAAATGTCCCCGAAGGCACCAGTCCTAGAGAATTCGACCTCGTTTCCTCCCTGGGTGGGGCCAGTAGGGCAAGGCCGTTGCCTTTCCCACAGAATTTTCTCTGAGTGAGAGTTCGGGGAGATTCTGCATTCACGGAGGGAGATGAGTTTTACATTCTCTCAAGCAAGAAGAATTTGTACCGGGTGTGGAAAGTCGTCCGTCATGGCCGTAGGCATCTCAGGTCACGTATTCAGGTGCAGAGTTATGTTTCTGGAACCGTCCCAGGTTGGGGTCCCCAGGAGGCAGACCCCAACACGGAGACTGTCTTGGGAGAGAAGGACAGGAAGTGAATGGAGACGCAGATGTGCAATGCTGTCCCGAGGACGGCCTCAGCCCCGCGTTCTGGAAGCCGTCCCGGGTTGGCGAGGGGGCCAGGCCTTTAAATTTTTTTTTTTTTTTTTAACGTTTATTTATTTTTGAGACAGAGAGAGACAGAGCATGAAGGGGGGAGGGGCAGAGAGAGAAGGAGACACAGAATCGGAAGCAGGCTCCAGGCTCTGAGCCATCAGCCCAGAGCCTGACGTGGGGCTCGAACTCACGGACCGCGAGATCGTGACCTGAGCTGAAGTCGGACGCTTAACCGACTGTGCCACCCAGGCGGGGGGCCAGGCCTTTAGAACCCACGTCAGATCATCTCAGCGTTCGGGCCCCCCAGGAAGGAAGCTCTCTGGGGCTCAGGCCGTCACCAGAGAAGGCGGGGGGTCTGTCTGCAGCTTGCAAGGAACGGAGGGCCAGGCCTCCCTCTGGAGGGGAGAGGGGAGGAGGCCTCGCAGCCTCTGCCACCAGTCACACCCCTTGGCTGCGCGTTCATCTGCCTACTTCCGGGCCGACGTGTCCCTCCCACGTCCCCTCCGCCCCCTCGTGCCTCTGTGTCCTCCTGTGTACCGTGGGAATCACAACAAAAGTTGGGATTTTTGTGGGGTTAAAATCAACAGGAGGCCCTCAGGATCGCGTCTGGTCCAGAGTGAGCTCTCTCCAGCCTTTGGTATTATTCTTATTACTTTGGATGTTGGGCTTAAACTCAACCGTTTCGGGGTCCCCCTCCCCCTTCCTTTTTCCCCGGTCCCTGACAGTGCGTTAACTAGGTTTCTCGCTTTGGTAAATCTGAGGTTTTAACATCGGCCCTACGTCCAGATGTGGACACTCTCTTCCGGCCTGACCCACGACAGCCTCGTGCCGGACAACTAGGGACAGTCCCCAGGTCCTAGAGCCCATGAAAGCCACTCACACGGGCCAGCCCTAATCGTGCTCCCCCTGACGAGCCCATTCGTCCCTGTGGAGGCCTCCATAAAGGCTGCTGCCCACATCTGCCCCCTTCCTGCTGCTTCCTGAGGGCCCTGGTGCTCCCTGTGGCCCTGTTGGGGACTGGGAGTTAAAATCTTTTTTTTGAAGTATATTTATTTATTTTGAGAGGGAGCACATGAGCAGGGGAGGGGCAGAGAGGTAGGGAGGCATAGAGAATCCCAAGCAGGCTCTGTGCCGTCAGCCCCGACACGGGGCTCGATCTCACAACTGTGAGGTCGTGACCTGAACCAAAACCAAGAGTCAGACGCCCCTAAAAATCGGTCTTTTAAATGTTGGTTTTACCCTACCTCTAATGTTCTATTGTGCGTACTTTAGAACAGGTGCTATATACGGTCACGTCTTTCTGCTCCGATGTCACCGGGGACCAGGCTGCGGCTCTGGGGCCCGCACCCTGCCCGGGCTCCACGAGGGGAGGGTCCCCGAACTTAGTGCATGCCCCAGGCGGGGTGGGGGAGGGAGGCAGGGCTCCGGCACCCAGGCTTCAGGCTCAGCTCCCGGCTTTCTGCCCCCCACCCCACCCCACCCCGCCCGATCACCTGACCCCCCCACCCATTTCTTTCTAATCGGATCATGAAAGCAGGTATCGGCTCCTTCAGGAGTTTGCTTCTGACACTTGCCTGGGCCTTGCATTTTGAACACGAAAACCTTCCTCTCTCAAACACTCCTGCTCTGCGATTCGAACAGCTTCGTTTTCCAAGACTTGTTTTCTCTGTCAGGAAATTCAAAAGCCCCCTCAGAAACCGAAGGCCAAGGATGTGACTGTTTCTTCTCGAATCTGGCATGGATGTGAGCCCATCTCCTTCCACAAACGTAATAAGCTCAGAACGGTCTTATCTGCACGAAGAATTACACACGTGTGTGTGCATGCACAGATATACACACGTATCCATTAATATGCTGGCATGTTATTCTTCCGTCAAAAAAAAAAAATAGAAAAAAATTTGCGTGAAGGCAGAATGTCAGCTTATGAGGCTCTTCAAAGAATAGTTGTTCCCAAACTACTTAAGAAACACTCTAGAAACAATCAAGTCTTATTGTATTTAAGTCCTATGGATCAGAATTCCATTTCCATATCACCAAAAAAAAAAATAACACTTCTTGTAACTAGGTACCTCGTTCAAAGTATACGTGCTGATGTGAAAGCTGAGGGGAGGAAACCCCCTTGTAGGTTCTGTACCCGGGGGCCTGCAAACCAAGTCCCATGAACTGGAGAAAAAAGTTTATTCTTTGTGCATATGGGGAAGGGAGGCTCACAGAAATGAACCGAATCCCCCCAAAGTGGTGGCCAGACCCGCAGACTTGGACGAAACCCATTTTAACAAGGGGCAAATACATTTGTGGAGAAGGGTTTCGAGCTCGTAGGGCAGCAAAGTGTGGGAAGGAAGGTAAATACAGAGGGAAACTCACGGGAGATAAGGGTGGTTTAGTAAAGTTCCTTCAAGTGCGCCAACTTGGTGCTGCCTTTGACCTGGGCTGAACCCTTGTCTGACCGCCATGCAAATGAGATTCCTCGGTGTGCAGCTGACGACGGCTACATGGGATATGGAGACAGTCCCGCGTCCCATCAGAGAGCGACAGGGAGAGACAGGCAGGGGAAGGAGGAGAGATAGCCAGAACGAGGTCCCGGGGCTGTCGTGAGCACAGACTTACTGCGGAGAAGAGACTACTGAATGGGAAGTGAACCCCGCTGAGCAAAGAGGCATTTCATCGGAAAGGACGCCTGAGAGTTCTCACGATAGGGAGGACCCTGCCCGTGAGAGCAGCGGGCGTCTCGTGGGTTTGGGCACGTGAGCTTCTCTCTTATGGGAGGAGGCCCCCAAGGCTGGGAAGGATGGGGCTCGGAAGTGGCTCCCGGGAGACCCAGGGAGGGAAAGAGCCTGAACACAGGTTGACGAGCGGGCGTGTCGTTCGACTGGTCGGCAGGGAAAAGCCACTGGGCTGACCCCTGGTGAGACCAGCTGGGCCTTGGCAGGACCTGTGTCTGGCAAGTGGGGCGTGCGTGAGTCCAGACGAGTCGTGTGGGGACAGGGTCCTGTGCGGTAAGTCCTTTCCAGAAGGTGCAAGTCGGGGGGCACCTCCCAACCTGCGCTGTTCCAGGAGCTCGGGGGACGGTCACCGTTGCCGGCAGGTGGGCATTCACGTTCACCCTCAGTGACACAAACGGGGTCACAAGACTGTTTACGTCACAAACACAGGTCCTTTGCAGTCACAGGTGTTTCTGTGCCCGCCCAGCCTCTAAACGCGTCTAGAGATCCGGGAACACGGGCCAGAGGCGCAAAGAGGGGAGGAAGCCTTCGAGGACGGAAGTCAGCAGCCCTTGAGACCCCGTAAGCCGTTTTTCTGGGCGTTTCGAAAATGCGAGAACCGGGCACGGAAAACCCACGTCAGAAAGCTCACTGCGTAGAACGCCCGGGCCCCTTGGCCTCCGGCTTCTTGCAGACGTCTGCTTGCTGACCTTTCTGATCTGGGAAAATGCTGAGCGTATTTCTACATTAGAAGCTAAAGAAGAAAATCCGTTTTAAGCGGAGCACGAGCCTTCTAAGGGCGGAGGCTTTGGGACATTGCGCAGTGAGCTCAGGGCCTCTGCTGAGAAAGGCCTCACTGCGCTCATTTCCCCTTCCCAGGAACAAAGCCTTTGTGATTTAGCTGAATTGTGTACATTTTTGGAAAGACGTTTCTCCCAGCCTGGATTTTTAACGCTATTTACGAGTCTGAAAGAAGTGGATTGTAAGATAATCTCATTCAAATAGATCGTGGCCACGAAGATGAAGTCATTCCTTTTATCTAACGCCCCCCCCCCCCCCCCCCCCCCCCCCCCCCCCCCGCCCCACTGCACCTTATTTGCAATCGTTTCTACCAGAAGTTGCCTTGGAGTCTGAGATTCTCCGAGAAACTGCTCGGCCACAGTTTCCATTCTGACAGACGGTTGGGGCCTCACTGGTCTGTAGGGTGTGTCCTCTCTGACTCTGACCCCAAGTCCTGCCTGTGGCTTGACCCCACGACATCCCCACATCCGCGCCTGGGCCCCAGCACGGGGCCTGGCTCGCTGTTCCCATAAATACTTCTCTACACGGCCAACAGGAAAACGGAGGGGCGCCGGGGTGGCACGTCGGTTGAGTGTCCAACTCCTGATTTTGGCTCAAGTCATGATCTCAACGATGTGAGTTGGAGCCCCGAGTTGGGCTCTGTGCTCACAGTGCAGAACCTGCTTGGGATTCGCTCTCTCCCCCCTCTCTCTCTGCCCCTCCCCTGCTCATACTCTCTCTCTCTCTCAAAATAAATAAACAAAAGAAACAGGATGAAATCACCCCCAGCGGGAAATGGGGAGGCTTCCCCGCTTCCTGCGAGAGATTCAGTTCTCCATCTAAGATCTGGAACCCTCTGATGACCAGACATTCAGAGGTCGGCTTTCCCTAACCTCACACGGTGGGTTCTACAACCTGCCTGGACCAGGACTGAACGCACAGGGTGCTGCACTCCGGGGCTGTTCATGCTGGTAACATGACCACACAAGACTTTTCCTCTAAATGCTGTTTGTAGAGCCTAAACCCTAGGCGAGAAGGTCGTTCGCTGTATCTTCTTTTTGAGGTAAACTCTTCCTTTGGGCCAAACTGTGACTCACGGATCCCTTCAGAAAAGATTTCAATTTCCCAAGACCTTCCAACGTGAATGGTGACCTGCCTATGCGTCCAGGGCAATCACGAGAAGGTTTAGAGTGGCTGGAATTACATATTCCCAATTAACCATTTTATTGTGTCTTCCAGGGTGGTGTTTCACCCAAGACAGGTGAACCTCTTAGGAGATTCAGGTGAAAACCCGTGTTCTTTGACTCAGAGCCTTTAATTTAGGAGCTGCGGGGTGTGAGGCACTAATCGATACTCTGCACTAGCTGCGAGCTTGTATGCAAATGAGATCTTGGGGAGAAAAGGTGAGCTGTGTCTGGGTGGGTAAATTAAAACCTCGTGGGAAAGAAACACTTCTCTTGGCATTAAAAAGTACCCAGCGAGTAGTACAAAGTGGGATGCCCAAGGGGCGCCTGGGTGGCTCAGTCGGTTGAGTGTCCGACTTCGGCTCAGGTCACGATCTCACGGTCCGTGAGTTCGAGCCCCGCGTCGGGCTCTGTGCTGACAGCTCGGAGCCTGGAGCCTGTTTCAGATTCTGTGTCTCCCTCTCTCTCTCTGACCCTCCCCCGTTCATCCTCTGTCTCTCTCTGTCTCAAAAGTAAATAAACATTAAAAAAAAAAAATTAAAAAAAAAACAAAGTGGGATGCCCGAGGCAACGGCAGAGTCTGCAGCCAGGGTATCTCGTGGCCGCTGCACCTGGAGACAGAACAGTCAGAGGAAGGACAGGCACTGGGGACACGGGCCAGGTCCTGGGGCTTTTGTTGTGCTTGCCTTTTACTCTGGGGGACGTGCATCTCGGCCCTGCCCTTGGAGTTTCAATTCTACCTGTGTAAACAAATCATCTTAAACATGAGGCAAATGTAACCCATGTGCTTAATTCTGGATTCAGTTCTCAATACAAGGTCGCGATCCAACCCCTTCCTAGAAGTTCGTTTTCAGCGAACTTCTGGTCCCTATTCAGCTGGAGCATCGAACACGGCAGGGTCCCTCTCGGCGGCAGCCTGGATGGTTGAGAAGCTGCGGGCCTGGGAGCCTACACGCCCGAGAGCCGATGGCACTGGTCTGCCATGCGGCCCGGGCGCCAGGAGTTTTAAAAGCCAAGGCTCCGAACCACTGCTTCGACAAGTGGCCTGTCCCTGGGGCGCCTGGGTGGCTCCGTCAGTGAAGCGTCTGACTTCTGCTCCCGTCAGGATCTCACGGTTCCGCACTGTCAGTGTGGAGCCTGCTTGGGATTCTCTGTCTCCCTCTCCCTCTGTCCCTCCCCAATTTGTGCTCTCTCTCTCCCTTTCTCAAATAAGCAAACTGAAAAAAAAAGTGGCCTCTCCCATGAGGGCGGCTTGCCTGGGGGGGAGGTCTTTCCAGATGAGCCCCCTCACCCTCCCAGGACTTTGGGTCGGGAAGGAGAAGTGAGGGTGGGGCGTGGGGAGAGGCAAGAAAAGAGGAACTAGGGGGTGGGAGCAAGACACGGACTGCGTCCTTCATCGGGAAGACGAGTAAGGGCTGCCCTCCCCACATGGCGGAAAGCTCGGGGTCAACGCCAGGCAAGTCCCGCTACCAGGAGCCGCCCCCGGAGAGCCCACGTGGTCTGCGTCTGTAAGCCTTGAACACCTGCGAGGAAGCTTTCAGATCAGCAGGGCCCCGAGGCAGCGAGCTCTTCCAGAACAGGGTGGAAGGGCAAGGAGGGTGTTCGACGGGAAGCCAGCAGCGCCAGCTGCCGCGGGAGCAGAGGCCGCGAGGAGGCAGCGCCCCTTGGCTCCCTCGCACGGTGCCTCCTTAAAATGCAGCTTCCCTCCGTGTGTGAAGGCTGTCGTGTCTCAGCTCTATCTGGAGATTCACTCCTGGCGTCCCTCAAGCCTGTACGTCAGCAAATTTGAAAACGATGCACAAAATGTTTAAGCGTAAAGTTAACTGCGTATGAAAGTAGAATCATCTGCCATGTTTGTGGAAAAGCACCGTTTCTCGTCTGCGCTTCGGCATTAAAACAGCGATGGTGTTTGAAACCCCTCTTGATGAGGTTCTGGAGCGTTGGCACCTCTTGGGTGGGGGCTGGAGGTGGCGGGGGGGGCGGGCGGCGCTTTCTCGCAGAGCGCCGCACACAACGTGAACACACGGCAGCCGTCTCCCTGGGCTGACGGTGGCGCACTTTATTCGTTCAGAAACACGCCCATCCCCAAAGTGCGTCCAGCTTGGGAGCATGTTTATCTAGGGACGCAAACCGATGGCGTTCAGGTACGGCGTGATCAAGCATCTACTGCAGCATTCCAACAGGGAATGGGTTCAAGCTTCCGAACAACCAGAGTTTTCTAACCAGCAGCACCGCTGGGTGGCCCCTGAGCCGTCACGCGGCTCTCTCTAAGGGGCACTGCCAGTTCCAGATTCAGAGGGAGCCGCCTCGGGCTCGGCTTCTCCCTCGAGTCCCCTCCTTGCTGTGCCCCCAAGGAACCTGGGCCCCGGCAGGGTCACGAGTGCAAACCCCAGCCGTGAGGAGCGGCTGCCTTCCTGGCTCGGCTCTGAGCGAGGTGGACAGGGAGCGTCCAGAACCTGAACGTGTCCTTGCGTCCTGGATGGAGCCCCAGTCGAGGTGACTGCTCGCCCCCAGGTCTGCCGGCGTCTAGACCGACCAACGAAGCACCACGTGCCATGGTCTCCCGAGGCTGCTCTACCTTCTCAAGTCCCCACTGCTTTCTTCCTCTCACCACGTGGTGGAACTCTCCACTCCCTTTGCCGCCACGGCACGTCCCCGGGAACGCAGGGACTCAAGAACCACCAGGGGCCGGTGTGGCCTCCAAAGGAGAGTAGGCACTGCTTCTGGGGACGCCGTGCTGCTGCGGCAGGGACATCACACCAGTGACGGCTCCACTTGGCTAAACTCGCTACACTGGGTCTCCAAGGTGGGGTGTGGGGTAACGTCACCAGACGGCCGGTCCTGCCACGGGCTGGAAGCTTGTGACCCGCTGGGCCCCCACCCCTGGGTCCCTGACGCTGACCGCAACGACCCAGGCTCCATCTGGGGGTCGCTGGAGTGTCTTCCAGGCTGTGAGCACCGTGTACCCCGTCCCCTTGCTCCCGCTTTCCCAGGAGGAGCCTGCAGTGTGGACTGCCCGCTTTCCCA
>NW_026057587.1:2511511-2569048 GCF_023721935.1 Panthera uncia | reverse complement strand
CCGCTTTCCCAGGAGGAGCCTGCAGTGTGGACTGCCCGCTTTCCCAGGGCGCATGCCCTGCCTCTCAGCTATGGTACTGCTGAGCGAGCCATGCTGCCGGGAGACTCACCCACAGCCCTGTGTCTGGTGTCCCAAGGAGCAAACCTCCCCGAGCTGGGGGCCCCGTGCACGTACCTGCCAGGACCCCTCTGTGCGGATGTGCGATTTTGCTTTTGCTTTTTGAACAACGATGGGTCCTAAGTCATCAGAAGACCCACAGGGAAGCGTCTGCACTGGGTGGTTTGCAAATGAGGCCCTGTGGTACCTGGGGTCCCACGGCAGCTAGCGTGGTCTCCCCCATCCCCCCCCCCACCCCCATGAGCCCAGGACCTGCCGCGTCTCCATCAGGACCGATCTGTAAACACATCCGGGATGTTATCTGGAAGCACAGACGTCCGGATGCGGTTCTGCCTTATAACTGATGTTGTTTATCTAGGATTCCGATAAAACCGGTGTGACTTGTCCTGGGATGGACCCGGTGGCCCAGAGCTCTGTCTCTGGGCGTCTGCCCGGGGCTGCGCGTCTGGCGGCGGCCACAGGCGGGCGCGTGAGGGCACCAGGCGAGCGCCCCTAGTCCTGGATGCTTCCCTCGAGGGTCCTGATGAGGTTCTGATAGGTGCATCTCTCCGCCTGCCACGAGTGACACGCTCTCACGTACTCCCTTCCGTTGGCCACGATCTCTCTCTCTAGTGCAGGGTCGCTGACCAGTCTCTTGGCCAGCTGCACAAACTCCTGCCGAGGGACGGGTGGGAGAGAGACAGGCGTAAGCAAACACACACACGTGCTGGGTGACCATCCGGGGAAAGCTCGCGGAGCCACCAACCATGCCTCCCCCCTCTCTTCCCTGGATTGCCGACAGCTGCTGTTTCCTTCCTCTGCAACGACTCTTAGGTCCGCTCTCTGGTCCCTCGCTCATGAGTGTCGGCTGAGAGGTGACCTGGGTCCTGCTCCAGGATCTGAGCCCCACACGCTGTCCGATGCTACCCCTGCCCCATCGGTTTCCCACTGTGCTGGGCCTTCCTTTCTCTCTCCCGGGCACAGAGCCTGTCTTCAGATGCTCTGCCGTGGGGGGAGAGTGCCAGGCTGCAGAGTCAGAGCTGGGCTCAAATGCTTCTGCAGGACCTAAGTGAGCTGTGTGCCTTTGGCCAAGCCAGTTAACTCTCTGAGTCTCACACTTACCCTCTCTTCAGGGTCAGTGGCACCAGATGGGTCAGCCCAACCCTGCCCCAGACTCCCCGGGCGAAGGAGGGAGAGGAGACCGAATGTCCTCGGTTTTCTGGGCTTTTCCTCCGTTAACTAACTGCACTATCTATTGACGTTATCTATTGACAGCCTCAGACAGTCGTCACTAACGCAAGTGCGGTCCTGCTGATGGGTTTCGAATATCAGAGCCCTTCAAAACTGGAAAGAATCAGAATGATTACTGTTCGGTTGTTCAACAGTATTCAGAGAGAGGAGGGTCACACGCATACGTGTTAATACTGCGTTTCAGCCAAGAGCCAAGTCCGTGAGCCAGGAGGGCTGCGTTTACCCTCACACCCCACCTCCAGATGGGGACGCTTCCTAACCTCTCTGTGCCTGTGTTTCCTCATCTGTAACTGAGGGACAATGACAGCATCTGCTTCGTGACATGCTTATGGGATTGAACGAGTCAGTACAGAGGGCCCCGGGCACAGCCCGGCACACGCTTGGCCATCACTGTCTCCAGGACTCCAGGAAGCCTGTGCAAACGCCAAGAAGACAGCCAGGACTTGGATTAACATACGATGCTTTGCTGTTTAAAAGGAATGTCCACATACTCTCAAAATTATTGTTAATTAAACGTTGAATGCCCTTTATAGCTAGCAATATAAACAGCGATATTTACGATAGAGTGGAATTATATTTTTATGTGTTATGTATATAGTTTTTAGTAAATGGGTCTTCTTTTATAATAAAAATGTAACATATTTATTCTCACCTTATAGTAGAACAACATTCTTATAAAAATTATTCGAGAGGCTTATGGCTTTGGCATATTATTTTACGACTCTGGTCATATCTTGGATTTATCTAACGCACGGACTTTATGATTTCTACAGAATGTGTGACCGTTTGACAGCAAAATCCTGAATGATGGAGCTTGTACGGATGGAATGTGACAAAGTGCACTGTCTCCTCTCAGCACAGAAGACCAAACAGAACGCAGACTTAAATAAATTAGCACGAGAGGCTCAGGTGGGGAATCAGAAATACCGTGGCCATCACATAACAAAACCCTGGGTGAGTGGCGGAGGTAAAGGGAGAGAAGTATCAGGGAAGAGAAAAGGGGAACCTGACTGGTGGGTGGTCAGACTCCCTCCCAGGGGCTCTGGGACTATTTTCCTCTGGACTAAACCAGCTTCTGCATGACCGCCAAGGCCACACGAGGAGGGCACACCCATGGACCCTGAAGAACGCCGGTGGACAGATGGCAGGGCACCTGCCGGGGCCGACTGCACACGAGGGCGTGGCCACAACCCCCGTCCCCACATACACACTGCTCTGTAGTACGACTCAGCCACTCCTCCCGCATACGAGGTGGGGGTGGGTCCCCAGCTCTTGAATCCCTGCTTGACCGGCGGGGATGTGTCACGGGTGACGCGTCTGACCTCCACGCAAAGCCCCCGGGCATCTCCTGCTCGCATTCGGGCCCTGAGGTCACCGCTTGGAGAAACCCGAGCTGGCTTGCCTGAGGACGACAGCACGTGGACAGAGATGCCCGCCAGGACCGGGGCGGAGGCGTGCCTCACCAAACACGCCGGGCAGCGAGGCGGTGAGAGTTTCAGCAGAGCTCCTCGGAAACCAGCACAGGTCCCAAGGCATCAGCGGGCCAGCCAGAGCGCCCTGGATTCTGCAGAGCTGTTGGCCATAGAACTTGCCAGAAAACTGATCAGCTAGCTGACTCTCACCCCATGGGGCAAATACTGGGGGCAGGGACGTTCATCAGGGGCTTCATGCAGAGTAACGGTCTCCTCTTGACAGTCGTTCAGAATAAGTTAAAAGGTGTGAAGGGGACATACGCTGAGACAGTTAAGAGGAAACAGAAATGTGGGGGCCTGGGGGGCTCAGTCGGTTAAGCGCCCGGCTCTTGGTTTCAGCTTAGGTCATGATCTCGCGGCTCGTGAGGTCAAGCCCCGCATCGGGCTCTGCATTGTCAGCGGATTCTCTCTTTGCTGATTGGGATTTTCTCTCTCCCTCTCTCTCTGCACTACCCCTCTCCCCACTCTCTCTCTCAAAAATAAATGAGCTTTAAGAAAGAAAAGAAAGGAGAAGAGAAGAGAAGACAAGAGAAGAGAAGAGAAGAGAAGAGAAAAAAAAGAAAAGAAAAGGAAAGGAAAAAAAAGAAAAGAAAAGAAAAGAAAAGAAAAGAAAAGAAAAGAAAAGAGAAAAGAAAAAAACAGAAGCCAGGTATGGGCATCCCACATCCCACATCCCACCGTAGAGAGCTCAAAGACAGATCCAGATCCAGACAGGGTTCTAGGCCAGCGTTGGAAACCCGAGCGCCCACCCGAGCCACAGAAAATACAGGCCTGGACTGGAGGTCACATTCTCCATGCTCCTCAAGAGAGGCCTAGATTCCGGATGTTTACATAAAAGCTCTTCGCGATAAATACCGACAAGCAATGCAAAACGTGGAGGACATGGCAAAGTAAATGAGACGCAGGTGTGGACCCGAGCCACCCCAGGGCCACAGGTGTGCAAACCAGGGCTCAGGTCACACGTTTTTAAGTTAAAAACAAAACTCAACGCGAAAGAGCGTGGTTTTGTTTTCCCAACGATTCAGCGAGCAGTTTGCCATTTTCTGAGTCCCCTTCCTCCCCGAGGAGTCTTCCGTGGCTGGTGGGAAACTCGCCACTGAGTCCGTCTGACCCGCCTTCTCTCCCGGTGGCACCCGGGAAGGTCCAGGGCATGGCGAGCGGGGGCAGTTTTACAGAACTCACATTTAAAGCCCTGTTGGGACCCTTGTCACAACAACGTCCCCCTAACGCCACAGGGCAGGGGGGAAGCCTCCCTGGAAAGCAACGCCCTTGCAGCAGCTTCTTAACTAGATGGTTCTCAAGAGTTCTACCCTCCCACCACCTTCTCTGAGCCATGTATCCTTATTCCTCCAAGAGAAGCTAGACCCGACCATATAAAAGCCGAGCTTCGGGCTATTAAACAACCCCCTCGCTCAGGCCATTTTGTAGGACGGCACCTGGCTCGTGCCCAACCCCTCACCCCACAGACGAGGCCCCCGAAGCCAGCCATGCCCCGGGACGAGGGACAGCGTGCCGGAGGCCTGGGCGCGTGTTCTGACCCCCTGGGCTGTGTGGGACAGGCGGGGAAAGGGCAGCGCATGTGATCCACGTGGTGGGAAAGCTAATCCCCTCCTCCTTCTCTCCGGCTCCCGAGCAAGTCAAGGAGAGAGCCTCGGGGAGGTGCAAGCCTGCTCCCGCTCTCGTCTCCGCGAGGACGGCTGGAGTCCGGCCCAGAGCCTCCAGCGGGGCTGGGACCAGCCGCAGATCAGCAGCAAACGGCAGCCGGCATCTGTCACGTGCTCTCTGCCGGGCAGCGGCTCATGATCAGAATCCGGGATTTGGGGGATTTAACGATGGCGTTTGTGCCCTTTTCCATTTCCGCGCGCCCTGCGGTGGCTTCAGACGGCGCCCCGTACGCGACAAACCACAATTTCCGAATCAGAACGTCCAAACGGTCACCCTAAGCAGGATAAACAAAGCCACAAATAACTTCGCGTTGGCTCAGATACGACTTCGCTGCCAAGTCGGTTTTGGCACGAAGCTCACGGAAAATTAGATTGTTTTCCAAGCGCTTTTCTGGATTCCGGAATTGCAGAAAGGGACGGGGACTCTGCGCTGTTCTCACGGCTCCTCGCACAGACAGGGAGGCAGGAGCACAGAGAGGTCCAGGAACTGTGCCCAGGGTCACACAGTAAGAGGCAAAGTGGCCGAAGCGGGAATTACACTCAGACCGTTCAGCCTCCGGTCTCGGGAAGCAAAGACCAGAACGGGAGAGAAGGCGTTGGGAGGAGAGGTGGCCGGGGGACGGTTCTGGGGGATGCACGGTGACCACAGCAGGGTCAGGAGCCTCACAGAGTGAGCCAGAAAGAGCAAAGCCCTCAAGAAATGCGTAAGGAAAGCGGCCATGAAGGTAGCCCGGCCGCACTTCGGGGACACGAGATACGAGGCTGGCCGTGGCGGGCTGTGGGAGGCAGGCCCGGGGGTCAGGGCAGAGCCCGGCCAAGGCCGCCTCCGGCCCCCACAAAGCCTCCTGATCAGCGCTGTCCTGCTGAGCCCGGGCGTGGCCGCCTCGGCCCACAAACCCATAGGGGAGGGTGACAGCCACTGCCCTCGTGCACACTGATGTCCGCACACAGCCTCATTCGGGGCGGTCACGCTCTCCTTCCCTCGAACCTCAGCCACCAGCCGTGCCTCCCCGGGGGGCGGTAGCTGAAGGCCACGCTTTCCGGGACCACCAGCTCCGGGAACGGCCCCAACAAAGCAGGAGGAAGTACTTGGCAAGGAACCCAGGCATCGGGTCAGCATGCCCCGCCCCCCACCTGCTGTGCTGGACTCACGCGCGACCCCTGCTGTGCGGCACCCCGGGGAGAAAAGGCGCCCTGTCTCTACATCCACGGGAGCGAGACTCCGTCCCGTGGCTGTGGACACAACAGCAGCTCACGACGTGTCACCAAACCAAGATGCGACAGAATGGCCCGTCCACGCGGGAAGGGGTGGGCCATGTGCGCACGTGTCCTGGAGAAAGAGGAGGCTGTCTCCAAATGGCCAATTGTGGCCACTTCTTAATTTTTATGCTGTCAACTTTCCTATAAAAAATGTACCATGTAAACAATCACAGCCTAACACCAGGACACGGAGACCGCGGGGACCCCGCCAGATCTCTGCCCTCCACGTTCCTGAGTCCCAGGCACCCTACTCGTGAGTTCTCGTTCGTTCATGCTGTTCCCTGCGGCGCACTGCACTGCCTCCAGCTCTCCCGCGGCGCACGCCCTCACGCACCCCAGCTTCCGCGCGCGGGGCCCTGCCGACCCCCAGTGCCCTTCCCTGCAGGGAACCTCCCTCTTTCCACACCGGCCTTGTCCACCGCAGGCAGGACCTGTGAGCGTGACAGGAGTCCATCCCTGTGAAGCACGGGGCCAGCCTCCCATCAGGGGTGGTGCCCCTCGTGCTGAGGGCCATGAAAGGGACACACTGCCCTATCCTGCCACCACCTGCCTAGACCGTGAGCCCCAGGGGGCCTGGACCCTTTCTCTCCCAGCATTTGTCCCCAGGACTGAGCTCAGCGCCTGCCACACAGGAGGCTCAGTAAAAGTCCTCTGCCTTACACAGCTGGTGCGTGAACCGATTCACGTACCTTGTCGCACAGACTCGGGAGAACCCGCCACTCTTGTCCTTCCCGCCCAAACTCCTCTTTCTGGCTCATGAGACCCTGCGGCCCGGAGGGCAAGACGCAGCCTCGGGCCTAGGAATGCGCCACCTGGGACACGACCTCGCTGGGAATGTCCATCTCTCCTTCCTGCAGAGACGGGTCCGCCCTCGTCCGGAGCAGACATCAAGCCGGCGGCCTGCACGGCCAGTCTTCCCCTGCATGCTGGGACAGGCCCGTGCTGTGTTTAATGACTTTAAAAACCGAAATATCGAGATTTACAAATTGGTAAAAGCCAAGTACAATGTGGGATTTCCAGCCTGTCTTCAAACACGACAACGACAGTGAGTCCAGCCGAGGGCCCGGGGTGGCTGGCCCTCACTCCCCCCAGGGGGGTGTGGTCTCCACCGTGTGCCCCACACATGAGGGCACCAGCCACCTGGCCCCGAGAGAGCCCCATTCACACCCGCTTCTTTTCTCTTCCCTCTCCCTGCTCCCGGCCACGCGCATATGTCACGCACCTCCTCCCCCGACCTCACTTCTGCTGTCCGGGCTGACCAGGTATGACCGTGGCTCCCGCCACCGCCCTGATCGTTTACCTTCTGGGGCCAGACATGGGCACCACCAGGGGCTCCGGGAGAAGGCCTGCACACAGAGCTGGCTTGGCTCCGAACCCGATGCCGGGAAGACGTGAGCCCTCAGGACTCAGCACGCGGTTGGCCCCCCCCGGCCACGGGCAGGCTGGCTGTCACGGAGCGTGAAGACGGGGCGACGGGTGCACAGGGAAGGGGTCAGGGAGTGAGGGCCCTGATGGGGACCGTCGCCGAGTATGGGCTACGCTCTCGGGGGAAAGGTCACGTCTCTGCCCCTGCTGTTGTGTTAGTTTTAATAAAAGGTTCACAAAATGAGCCAGAGGATACAGATGCCCCCCGAGAACCACTGATGCCCTTCAGACAAAACCTATGCGAAGCGTGTCTTCTGCTTCGAAGGGTGGAAGGGCGGGCCAGCGGGGTATGGAGCCCATGAGCCAGGGGCCTCGTCACGTTTCTGCGTCCCGTCCCCGGGGACCGAGGGCTAGCGCTGAACTAGCCAGGCAGCGGCCGGTCCCACTGGAGCCCCTCGGTTGACGTGACTATAACCAGAGGTGCTGGTTTATTTAAAACGCATGTTGCTTTGGAAGGAAGCTCCCACTCTGGGCTTGGGCAAGTCTGGTCCCAACCGCAAAGAAGACAAACAACGCCGTGCGTGACAGCCGCGTCTAGCGCGCTTTTTCAAGTCTGTTAAAAAACACAGCCGCCACCCCCCCACACCATGGGCAATCCAAATCATTTTTTAAAAACATCCTTTGTAAAAACCAACGTAGAGGTGTTGGAATCAAAGGAAGTCCTTGACTTAACTCTGTGAGTTGCCGCGGCTCCGTGTCTGAGAGTCGGAACGCCAGTCACCAGCAGAAGTGACCTGACCTATGGCGGGGGGGGGGGGGGGGCGGTTACTTGCTGATGTTAGAAGGCATCCCCCACCGGAGGGACTCTCGCTGGCAAAGTTACAGCGCTCTGAAATTGAGCTATAAGATAAGTAGACGTGGCCTTTGGGGAGATGGAAGTGAAAGCAGTTGCCAGGGTGCAGACGATGCCGTCGGGCCGAAAAGCTCGGCTGCTGCTGATTTTGACAGACCCAGAAACCGTTGCTTGGAGAACCAGCACGTGCCCACTCCAAAGGCTTCACAGGCTCGTACGGCTGTGGCTTGTGTTGCTGCCGAAAGGGAAGGCCCTGGTGCCGAGGGTAAGCCCCCCGCCCCCTTGGCTGGTGCACCTGCCCTCCGGGCGAGCCAACGCGCCAGTCAGCCGTGACGAGAGGTGACCCATCGTCATAGCCAGGGAAAGGGAGGGCCGCCTCGGATTAAACACCTGCCGCAGGGAAGTCTGAAGAACCGCATTCTCAAACAGGTGAATCGACTGCAATTTTTAAGCACAAATCCGTACATTTCTGAATAGAACATGTGCTTTAATAAAGACGCGGGGAAGTAGAACCTGATTTTTAAAGACTTGAAGAACAGAACTCGGGCCTGAGACTCTTCCTTTACGACCGCCTGACACAAGGCGCTGTCAGCGATAGTGCCTCTCCTTCCGTGGTGACAGGTCCAGGGCTCTCCCGTGGGCGTGAACACGCTCACCCTGCGTGTCCCCCCTCACACCTCCAGGCGGCAGGAGGTGCAATGAGCTGCACGTGTCCAGAGGACAAAACAGGGCTTGGAGACCCGGCCACACGCCTCGCACGCGGTCCCTGGGGGTTCAGGTGCAGGCAGACACGAGTACCCTGGAAACCTCAGCAGCTTGCAAACGGGAAACCCCTTCACACGCTTCCCGGACGTCCAGGCACACACATACGCGTGTCCCAGCCGTGCCCGCTCTCAGAGGCACCGTCCTGTCTTACTTCCAAAATACACGTGTGTGCGCGTGCATAGACGCAAGTCCCCGGCTTATCCTGTACATTGTTGTGAGGCATTACAGGTGATCGGATATATGGCGACCTTCTGGAAACCAGCAGGTATTCTAGAAATAGAAGGCCATGCCCGCTTTGGAAGCGAGACAGCCAAGCGTCTCACAGGTGACCTGACTTGCTCAAGGCCACGCCACCTGTTGGAGGCAGAATCAGACTGTTCTGGGCGGGGACACGCGCTGCACACAGGGCTCCCTCGAGGGGGAGCAGGCGGGAGGGGGGCGCTGGGCGCTGGAGAAAAGATGGGAACCGCAGAACGAAAATCATTCTGATGAGCCGATCCCGGGGACCCCACCTCCCTTACCTGAGGGTCTGAGAACAACAGCCCTGTGACTTCATGCTTCACCACTGCCGCGTTCCCGGGGATGTTCCTGGCCAGCACGGGAACTTCCAGATCCATCGCCTGAGGACGTAAGAGAGAGAGGAGACAGGTGGGCAGTCGAGATCGGGAGCTTCTCCGGCCGCCTGAGCCAGTTTGTGGGGGGAATAACTTCTATGGCAACCGGACCTCTGGCAGCTCATAGAAACGCCGCTTGCCAGAGCAATGAGCCAATCGAAGCACGCCATTGTCAAAGTACGTGCTGAATTTTAGTTCTGGAAAGCTATGTACCGTGAGGCTCTGTCTGACACGGTTGCCACAGTGTCACAGAGAAACGCGCTCTCTCCAAATGCTCCCTGGACACCTGGGCAGTGCCAGCCTGCGGTACACATCTTTAATTACCCTCATCACTCCCCCGGCGGGTAATCTGCCCGCAGCACAAGCAGTGAGAACGGGAGGACTGAGCACGTCTCCTCGGCACGCACACAAGAGAAAGAAGGGGCGTGACTCATCATCCTGATTATTCACCAAGCAGCTTCTCCACCCCCCAGGGAATGGGGCCCGCACATGGCGTCTGCAGCCCAGCAGGAGCTGGCATCGAGACCTCGGGCGGTGCCCGCGAGCACAGCGGGAAGACTTGGCCTCGCCCACCCGGCAAGGAAGCACTTCTCTGGTTCTCTTCCTGCAGTTTTGGGGAGCTTGACCTGCAAGGGTATCGGGAGAGGCCAGTTCTTCCGGGTCCATTCCGGCCTCCGACAGTGAGTATCCGGTGGCTACTATCACCTGGGACTTTAGTGCGGGGGGGTGCCGTCCGGCGGGTAAGAGGGACACCCTTTGCAGCCTGGTGCCCACAGGCAGGACTGGCTTGCGCCAACAGCAGACCGATAATCTGGCTCTCATTCCACAAAAGCACGTCGTGGGCACGCTGCCTCTGCCTGCGGCGTCTACTTCTGTGGAATCAAAGTTTGCTCACGAAGGGGTGATACTCCATTCTCAGAAACGTAAGTCTACCCAACCACAGCCGCTTCGTGCCCCGCGGTGGGAAGGTCTGTGACACCAGAGCCTTCGTAAGGCAGGGACGCCAGCAACACCCACAGAACACCAGAGCCCGGCGTCACACATAGTAAACGCTCAATAAATATTGTGGGGCCAATGCCCCAGGAGCATCCGCAGAGTGAATTCTCAGTTGCGTTGTTCACCGTGGCCATCTTGACCACCCGCTGTTGTCTCTGTGGGCGTGCCTTGTTTTCTGGCTCTTCATCACCTACCCCTTCCAGGTCTACTTTGAGCTCAGGATCCAGGCCCTAGAGAATGCAGGAGCTGGAGACACCCTTCCTGTCGGCACTCCTCTGGGGCTACTTTGCTTCCACCATCGGGGAAAGCGGTAGAGGTTGACTTGTGGACGAGAGCCCCTGCTGAAGTGCTCCTCCCCAGCCGCCCGGCTGCGTCCCCAACACAGTGATGGGTCCGTCTTTGTCAGTCTCTCTTGTTGGCGTTTCAAGCACACAGAAGGTCTCCGAGTCAGATTTTCCATTTTCCTTTTGTAGGGCCAAGACCAGGATCTTCAATGCTCATCACACTCGGGAACGAGGCACCTCCATGGCACCAGGGAAAAGTAACCTGAAATGGTCACGTCCCAACACTAGGTCGCAAGTGCTTATGGATTCCTGGTTGGGCCCCTTGGGTTCTGACACATTGCAGGCATGGTCTGGCATCCTGGATGACGGCACGGGCTGGGGATCAAGAGGCCTTGGTCTTGAATTAAGATCCCGGTCTTATTATCTTTGTTCCAGGTGAACACAGTGGGTGTCCCCATTGGAGTACAGCCCAGTTGCCTGGAGAGCTGGAGGAAAACCGACCAGGCTCCTGCCCCATACCACCCACCCCACAATGAGGCGTTTGTGAAAGTTCCTATTGTTCAATCCAAGAACCACCAACAGAGCAAGTATACTGTCGAGGTCCTGGACGTCTCCCTGGGTCTTGGCTGCATCATTTGGGAAGAAGGGACTAAACTCTCCTCTCCACGGTGCATGAAAAATTCAGATGTCGTTTTGCGCAAACACCATTATGTGGTTTGTGGCATAAGCTGACTGGCACATCAACCACATCAGTTACGAGGTCGTAACATAATTATGGTGACTGAAGCTATGAGTCATATGGCTTGTCTCTCTGCTTGTCACACAGTGCAGGTCGCTAGCTCGTTAAACTCACGCAACACACTGTGATTTCGTTTCTAGACATTTGTCAACTAACTGCCGAATCCTCCGCACGGATGAGACCTTTGAGATTGTCCTGTTTCACCCACTGCCTCGTGTCAGGGCAGAGTTCAGAAAGAAGGTGAGCCACACGTCAGGGTGCATGGCGAGCCCCGTAGCGTGTTCCTCTGTCCCAGGCAGCCCCCACAGCATTTGCAGACTCGAGCGGTACATTCATCCCCCGACTTGGGTTGAGCACCGGAGTATTTGTGAGGAATCTGTGGCAGATACAGAGATTGAGAGGCGATATCTACAGAGGTAGATGTAGCGCTAAAGAGACAAGGGTAGATTTGTAAAACCGGTGATCAGAGAGTCACAGGACCCGCCGATCCTGAGGGATGACAGAGTTCATATCCCTGTTTCACGCAAAAATGAGCTTATTATCACCCCTCCTGTTGTGCAGACTCATTCGCATATCAACCCAGCCAGCGCTCATCGAGCACCCACCCTACACGTAAGGCTGCACACCGCTGAGAGTTGTCCACTCATTTGATAAACATTTGTTATCGACCTGCAAATGGCAGGATGCAGGAGGCTTAGGTGACGGGACCAGCTGATTGAGGGGAGGTAACGAGGTGGTATTACACAGTAGAGGAGACTTGCTGGACTCAAAAGGCCTGAAAAGACGACAACAACAACAACAACAAAAGAAGTAGGAGAAAGGCAATAACAGAAGTGTAATTAATGAAGTAGAAAACAAAAACAAAGGAACTGATGTGGAGATTCATTGGGGGGAAAAAGCCAATGAAACAAGGAAGTCACCAGCACCCTGATCACCAGAAGAAAGGAGAAAGCAAAATAAGACAGACCGAGGGGGGAAGTAACCACTGAAACAAAGAAGTTTAAAGTTATAGGAGGATATCTATAGAAATCTTTGCAAATAAGTTTGAAAATCTAACTGAAATGGGTAGTTTCCAAGAAAAATGCATCTTACTGAATTAAACGTGGTAGAAGTAGAAAAGCTAAAACAGATCAATTTCTATAAAAGACACAGAGAAGTCATCAAGGAAACCGTCTACAACAAAGGGATCATCTCAGACGGTGTCACAAGGGAATTCGACAAACTCATCAAGCTGCATAATCCTAGGGCTCCAGGAACTGTTCCAGATCACAGAGAGGAAAGAAACGTTCCAAATAGTTGTTATGAAACAAGCTCAACAATAATACCGAAGCATGAGACAGATGGCACAGGAAAGAAAGCCACAGGCCAATCTCACATATAAATCTCTCCATAAAATTCCTAAAGAAAAGAGTAGCAAACAGAATCCAGAAGCACATAAAAAAATGATGGAAACCAACCATTTCAGTCACTACATTAAATGTGAATGGACTAAACACTGAACTAAAAAGAAAGAAATTGTGAGGCTCAGTTAAAGACAGCAAGACGCAACTATATTCACTGCCTACAAGAGATACGCTTTGGATTCAAAGACGCAAAAGTTTGAAAGTAAAAGGATGAGAAAATATACCACGCAAACAGTAACCATAAGAACTGCCCTGGCTGTGTTAACACCAGATGAAATGGACTTTAGGGCAAGACCTGTTACTGGAGACAAAGAGGGACATTTCATAATGATAAAAGGATCAATACATCAGGACAACATAAAAATTATACATGTGCACACACCTAAAGACAAGGCCCCACAACATGTGAAGCAAAAACTGACAGAATTGAAAGGAGAAATGGCAATTTAATAATAATAATGGGACATCTCAATACCCCACTCTCAATAACCGATAGAGTAAACAGACAGACAACCATCAAGGAGACAGACGACCTGAACAGGACTAACCAAATTAACCTGACATTCTCAGCACAAGCCTCCAATGACTACGGAAGACACATTCTTCCCAAGCACACATGGTTTTTTTCCCCCGGAACATACCATATGTTAAGTCAAAATGAGTAAGACTCCATACATTCAAAATGACTGAAATCATAAAAAGTATGTTCTCTGATCACATTTTTTGGGAACCAGAGTGTGGCTGTGGGAGAAGGGAATGTAAATATGGAGTGGAGGGGGGGTAAGAAAGACCCTGCATAACAGGATTTAAATTTGAGGCTTAAACTTTTAAAGATAAAAAAATAATAATAATAATTTTCTTAAAGTAAAAGCTCTGAAGCGATTCTGACCGGGTCTGAATCCTGGTTCTTTTACGTATAGCTGACCCTTCAACAACAGGGGTTTGAACCATGAGAGCCCACTTACGTGTGGATTTTTTTTTAATAAATATGCTACAGGACTGTAAACATATTTTCTCTTCCTTATGATTCTTAATTACATTTTCTTTCCTCTAGCTAACTTTATGGTAAGAATACAGCATACGAAATGTGTGTTCATTGGCTGTTTATGTTATTGGTAAGGCTTCCGGTCAACAGTAGGCTGTCAGTAGTTATGTTCAGGGGCAGTCAATAGGTATACGTGGATTTGTGATGTGTGGGGGTCAGCGCCGCCCCCCAACATGTTGCTCAAGGGTCAACTGTACTAATTGTCTGATCTTGAGCCAATGTCACGCTCTCTCACCTGTTCGCCTATTTCCTCTGATGTAAAATCGGGATGATAATAAAATCTCCTTCGTTAAGGGTGATGGGAGGTTTCAGTGATGGTACTGAAGAGCTTAGACTCATTTCTGGGCATAGTTATCATTACAAGTAAGATTAAGGTTGCTGATCGTTTCTCTACCCTCATCAGTAAGATTCACACAGCAAAACTACATGTCCCAGAGCTCAAGACTGCATTCCAGACCCCCAAATCCCAAATAAATAACAGGTGCCCTTAGGAACTAGGGAGCTGGAAAGAAAGTAAATTAAATTATATTAAAGTTTGGAATAAAAATTATAGTATACACAAGCAAAAGAATAAACTTGGACCCTTTTCTTAGACCATACATGAAAATTAACTCAAAATGAATCATCAACCCGATGGAAGAGCTAAACTCATAAAACTCCTAGGAGAAAATACAAGAGTAAATCTTTGAGACCTTGGATTAGGCAAGCAATCTTAGATATGACACCAAAAACGCAAGCAACAGTAATAACAACAAACATAGATACATTGGACTTGATAAAAATTTTAAGTTTTTGAACTTCAAAGGAAACCATTAAGAAAATGAAAAGACAACCCATAGAATGGGAGAAAACATTTGTAAAGCATGTATCTGGTAAGGGACTCGTATCTATAATATATAAAGAACTCTTACAACTCAATAATGAGCGAAACAACCCAATTTAAAAATGGGCAAGAGAGGGGCGCCTGAGTGGCTCAGTTGGTTAAGTGTCCAGTTTAGGTTCAGGTCATGATCTCGAGGTTCGTGAGTTCAAGCCCCACATCAGGCTCTGTGCTGACAGTTCAGAGCCTGGAGCCTGCTTCAGATTCTGTGCCTCCCTCTCTCCCTGTGCCCCTCCCCCACTCATGCTCTGTCTCTCTGTCTCTCTCTCTCAAAAATGAACAAATGTTGAAAAAAATTGTTTTAAAACATGGGCAAGAGATTTGAGAAGGGATTTCTTCAAAGAAGATATAAATAGGACAACAAACGCCTGAAAAGATGCTCAATGTCACTCATCTATAGAGAATCACGGGCCAAGTGCACAACGTGCGACCACGCCACACAGCATAGGACACAGTAACACGTTGACGAGGGTGGCCTGATGGTGGGATATGAGATGACGCAGCCACTTTGGAAGACAGACTGGCTCCTCCTCGAAGGGCCAGCAGCTCCACTCCTGGATGTAAACCCAAGAGAAGTGGAACCACGTGGTCAAGCAGATACTTCTGTACACAGGTGTCCACAGCAGCAGCATTCATAACGGCCAAAAAGTGCAAACCACCCAAACGTCCATCAGCCGGTGCGTGGATCTGTACACGCGGTGTGTTCCTACCATGGTGCGTTTAGCAGTGAAAAGGAAGGAGGTACCCGCACACCCTAGAACATGACATCATGTCGGTGATGGAAGCAGGTCTCAAAAGCCCACATGTTGTCGGATCCCTTTATAAGAAATGTCCGGAAGAGGCAAATCTGTGACACCAGAGAGCAGACCAGTGGTTGTCTCAGGCTGGGCTTGGTGTGGGGGCAGGGGATGCTGGGGAAACGGCGAGTGACTGATGATGTGTGCAATATTTGGGTGGGGGGGAGGCGATGAAAATTTTCTAAAGCTGCTAATGGCTCACAACTTGCGAATAGACTAAGAGCTACCGAATTTGCACACTTGGAATGAACTGATGCTTTAAATGAGTGAACTAATGTACACGCTCATTATGTGGCTTATAGCTCAATAAAATTGTTGTATTAAAGAAGCATTTAAAAAAGACACAGTGCGAAATACCTCTCACTATATTCAGAGTGGGCCCCACAGTCCAGAACAAAAGCCCAGGATAACAATCTGTAAAACGCATGTTTGTCAATAAATTTATTTGCACAGTAAGCGACTACTTTGTTGCTAACTTTTTACTGTTACCGTACTAAATCCGATGAAATGCTGTGTGTACGGCTGGTGATGTCACTGAACACAAATCAATGAGTTTCTCTTTATCTCGGAAACTTCTTCGTTTTCAGTCCGGTGATAAATGTTGTGGCTTTATCTTTCTTTAATGCCTTGTCCTGGCCGTACAAAAACAGCGCTTACTGGAGATTGCCTTGGCCGGGAATCGGTGAGGTCACAGGACAGGCGTGTTCCCCGGTGTCGAGCAGCACACGGGATCTAGGTAGGGTGGCAGCTACACGGCCTGGTGGGGACACTTGCTTTCTGTAGAAGCCCCACCATCCCTCCCGGAAGGAAAGCAGCTTAGAATCAGGCAGGAAGCAGGCATGCGTTTGGTTCTCGGTGCCCCGCTAGTCGTCCTGCTGTGTCTCTCTTCCCCTGGATCCCGATGGGAGCAGCTCCCCACAGTGCCTAGCGTCGAGGTCGGGCACCCCTCCCACCGCAGTGGTGTGCGAGGGCTAACACAGCACGGCAGCAGGGCGGCTTAAGCCATGCGGGATGTGCGGTCGCAATTCCGGAGGCAGGGAGTCTGAGATCAAGGTTCAGGGTCGGTTCCTTCCGAGGGCGTGGGAAGGATCTATCTGGTCCAGGCCTCCCTCCTTGGCTCTGAGATGCCATCTTCTCCCTGTCTCCGTGTGCACCTGTCTGTCCAGATGGTCTCTTCTCACGAGGACTCCCGGCGTGGTGGCTTGGGCTCCACCCTAACCACTCATCTTAGCGTGACCACCTCTGTAGAGGCCCCATCTCCAGAAGAGACTGCATTCTGGGGGCTAGGACTCCGACACCCGAGCTCCTGCAGGGACACAGCTCAGCCACTAACCCTCACCACTGACCACCACTCCCTCCCCGACCACTGACCACTGCCTCACCTCCCACCCTGTCCCAATCATGCAGCTGCCTTTCTTGCCAAGCAGTGATTACTTTCCAAAAACCCTACCTTCATTTATGGATTTCCTCCTTCCTATTTCCAGCTCCTTCTTTCTGCCCCAAACAAGGACATAAATTCTCTGTGCCAAGCATGGAGCTTGCTTGATATTCTCTCTCTCTCTCTCTCTCTCTCTCTCTCTCTCTGCCCCTCTCCCCCCTCGTACTCTATCTCTCTCTTAAAAAAAAAAAACAAAAAACAAACATTAGAATACAGCCTTCCTTCCCCCCGGGCATCAGAAACTTTGACCCACAGAGTGGTGTGTGTGTGTGTGTGTGTGTGTGTGTGTGTTCTGGGTTGGGGAGGAGGCCCTAAGTAGGAAGACTGAAGTAAGAGCATACTTTTTTATATTACTTCAGTTTGATTCCAGGGGACTTCAACTCCATAATGAGTCCAAACTTGAAACCACAAATTTGCCGTAGGAATATTCACCCTACCGCCCACACACCCAGCTAGGGCTTGATTTTTGGAGTTTCTTGGTAAGAGATGTGTTTTAGCAAATGAGATTTTTATTTGCTTCCATGAAAAACAAAACAAAACAGAACAAAGCTAATTCTGAGAGGTCGGAAGATCGCTTCCTTCAAAAGTGATAGGCATTCATTCTGTGATTCACCACTTTGCTTCTCTGAATGGCCACTAATGACGAGGACCCAGACCACTCCCCCAAAATCAGTTTCATTCAAAACCCTCAGCCCAACGGTCACTTGGGGTTTTCAGGAGGCGCACAACAGCTACACAGGGGGCGGTCGGATCCGCTCCCAGCTGCCTTGTCAGACGCTGCGTGTGCTGGTTATGAAATCATTCCTGGATTTGACTGCACTGAATCTTAGGGAACTTGAACAAGAAAATGTGTATTTACATACAAAGGAGCCGATCAGCACCAGCTCAAGGACTGGGGCTGTGAGAGGTGCGCTTCTGAAGCTGGGACAGGAGTGGAAGGCGTCTCCCCAAGGCCTGCGCTGACCCCGGGCACAAGCCTCGTGGAGACAGACGCTCATCATCCAGCTCGGATGGAGGTCCCGGCTGTGCCTGACGACAAGCAGGTTTCGGTCCGTGCTGTGAGCTCTGGGGGCGCCTGGGGCTGGCATCCAGGCACCCGTGTTCAGCTTCTACCCCTGTTCCTGATGCTGTTTGGGTTTAGCTTCTTTAAACGATCCCACGAGAAAATATTAGGCACCCACATCAGTCGTTCCTTAGTTTAGGGAGGATTATTCCTTTTCCTGCTTTAGTCACGAACCGTGTTCTGTGAGACACCGAATGGTATCTGTTCGGTAAATTCGACTGGTGTCCGAGGGAAGAAATGGACCTTACGGACCACAAACGATGGCATCGCTCCAGGTAGCCGTCGGAAGGAGAAAGCCACGTAGCGAGAAAGAAAACGAGAAACCCGGTCCACGGTCCTGGAGGCCCGATGGCCACCGTTTCCTTCTCCAAGCAGGGCTTATCCTGCCCTAGACCCTGGGCGTGCCTACAGCGTGCAAGGCGCGTGCTCGGGGCCGTGAGAGCCAGGTATGTGCTGCAACTCGTGACGTGCTGTCAGGGCCACAGGCCAACGCAGGCCGCCCCCCGCTCAGCCCCCTCTGGAAAAGGGCTCCAGAGTGAGATGAAGTGACAGCAAGGGGAAGGGAGGGCCTCTGGGCTGGACACATGCTGGCCGCCCAAGAAACCGCGGGAAGCAGCCGAGATACCCTGGTGAGCCAGCCGGCCACTGCAGAGGCTCAAGCCGGAAGGTTCAAGGGCTTGGATGGAGCCCGTTGTCAGAAGCCACAGCCTGCCGCCCACCCCCCACAACATGTTGGGGCGGGGGGACACAGCATGTGCCCACTCCTGTTTCAGGACCCCCAAGTAGACAGGCTCCATTCCCACACCCCCCCCACCGACTCCCCCACCCCTGCAGAACAGGTGAGTCTCTGTACCTAGGAAGCCGGATGCTGGGTGAGGGGACCCGCTCGGCCCGGCCCCTCCCCCTGCACCTGTAACCCCCCCTCCATGTCCCCGCCCCCACCCTGCCACAGGCCAAAGTCCGACCTGTCCTCATCCCGGGAATTCTGGGATTAGAGAGCTACTGAAAAGGGGGAGAAGAAACCAAGAAACAGAAGGCTTCGTGCCAGAATAACCGCCCCCCCCATCCCAGTTCCCGGCCCAGCCTCCTACAAGTCAGCGCCTTCCCATCACAGAGATTTAGCGGCTCAGAGAGGCCACCGAGTTTTGTCTTGTTTTGTAGCTGGCAACCACAAACGGCCAAGAGACAGGAAATGGTGTTAAGTCCCGTGTAGAACTTAAAACCGGCTTCCGAAAATCCCAGGGAATTTTTGCTCCCTGCAGCTGTGAGAAGTGCGGACCTCGACTGACCAGGACGCCCCCTCCGCCCAGGAGAGCAGGAAGGAGGGGCCCTCTGCCGGCTCCTCTGCCGGGACTGGGGCTCGTGCTTACCTCCAGGATGGCCGCAGACATGCCCTCAGAGACTGAGCTGTTCACCACCGCGAAGCAGTTCTTGAGCGCTGCGTGTAGGTCTCCCTGGGGCATCTCTCGGATCAGCCGCACGCCCGCAGCCCTGAAACAGGAGTGGGGACGTGCTTCTGTCCCTGCGAATCGTGTGGGGAGGGGGCAGGAAGGGGGAAGGCGACAGTTTCCACCTGCCACCCTCAGGCCAAGGACAGTGGGACAGAGAGACAGGACCCAAGTCATTGGACTCATACTTGGTCCGGGTTGTTTCTTATGTGAGCAATTGTTGAAGCCTGTGTTTCTGTTTCCCCCAGGTAAGCCACGCTCTGGACAGTTCAGGTCTTTTCAGCTCTGGCCAGTGTGACCAGTGACGATTCTAAGTGTTCTTCATCCGCGTCTCCCTGAGCGAGCGAGGCTGGGCATCGCCACTACTGCGGGGATTTATTACGCTACCTGCACGGTGTCCTTCCTGTCGAGTGGGGGGAGGGAGAGCAGCTCGGACCTCCCAGGATCATCGGGACATTACAGGGGGTGATGTTCGGAAGGGCCGGGAACAGAACCTGGGCACCGAGAGTCGGGGGCAGGGGATGTACCAGCCTCCGGGTTTCCTGTCCTGCGAAATGCTTGTTCACGTCCCACACTTACCTCTTTACTCTGGCTCCCACTTCCCTTGTAAACACCGGGTCCACCTGAAAAGACACCAGGATACATTTTAGGAAGAGCCTCGGTCTCAAGAGAATTTCATGTCACGGCAACAGAGTCAGACTCAACAACTCAGGAAGGAGAAAACCAAGTCAAACGGGTTCCGCTCCTAGGTAATAGCGACGAGGGACAGAGTCGCACTGGAGACGAAGTTCAGAGAAACACACATGACCTCGTGTCTGCTGTTCAGCCTGTCACACAAAGCCTGGGGGAGTCCCAGGGACAGCCACCGAAGGTGTCGAGCAGAAGTCATCCACAGCCAGTGTGGTCTGCCGGCCACACAGCTGTCCCGTGAAGGCCTGGTAGAGTCACTGAGTGGTGGCTCTTGTCCTAAACCTTTCGGGCAGAATGAGTCGGAATCCTTGGCAGAACTAAGACAAAGGATCCAACAGAATTAACATTGTATTTTATTTCTAAAAAATAGTTTTTAATTTTATTTACTTATTTGAGAGAGCGAGAGAGGGAGAGAGAGGATCCCAAGCAGGCCCCACACTGTCAGCACAGAGCTGGATGTGGGGCTCAATCTCATGCCGGGAGATCACGACCTGAGCTGAAATCAAGAGTCAGACGCTTAACAGACTGAGCCACCCAGACGCCCCAAAGTTTTATTTTTGACACGGCATCTTCGTGGAAACGCAGGTTTAAAGCCAAGGGCATGTCCATTGGCGGATGTGTTCATACACAAATAGGTCCACCCCCACAGTGGAATATAACTCAGTCACACGAAGGGGAGAATCACGGACGCCTGTCACAACATGCGTGACCCTTAAAACAAGACATTCGGTGAAATCAGTGGTCACAAAGGGCCTCATACCATGTGATCCCATTTACATGGAATGTCCAGAATGCGGCGAATCCAAAGGGAGAGAAACCAGGTAAGCAGCTGCCAGGGACTGGTGGTGGGGGGTGGAGACAATGGGGGGATGGGTGCAGACAACGGGGAGTGGCCGCTAATAAGCATGGGGTTTCTAGTGCGGTGAGGAAAATGTTCCAGAATTAGGTAAGGGTGATGGTTGCATAACTATGTGAAGATACTAAAAACCACTGCATCACATACTTTAAGATGGTGATTTTGATGGCCTATGAATTACATCTCAAGAAAAGGTGGGGCGGCAAGTGAAACCTTAATTAGTCACACCCTCATGTCCTCGAGCCTGGAGTTTGCTCCCACTCCACGTCTGGAGGCGTTCTGTCCCCAGGGGAAGGGCCCGCACTTTGTCTGTTGTAGTCCTGCTGCGGGACATGCTGAACTGACGTACCCGTACTGTGTCGTCCCGGAAGAGAGGCCGCGTGGTTTTCAGCAAACGCATTCCCAGACGGGGAAGGGACAGGAAGAGAGGGGGTGCAGGCCAGCGGGGCTCAGATCCCCCCAGGCCCCTCAGAGCCCCCGGCCGCGCCTGCGTTCGTGCGCCTCTCCCGGCCTCAGTTTCCTCGGCCGTCGAGTGAGCGTCGGAGCAGAGCCTCAGGGTTGCAGGGAGGACCAAAGGCGTCAGTGCGGGGCCATGACCGTTAGGAACAGCAGAAGAAAGGGCTGAATGTCCTAGAAAGAGCTGCGGACGGCACCACGGCACTGGCAAGGCCTGTAAACATCGCCTCACACGCACGGTGCCCGCGACGCTGTCTCACTTCTCAACGCGCAGGACTGACAGGTGCAGAGCCAGGTGCCAGGTGCCCGGTGCCCACAGGTTGGCACCCTGCCCAGCCCTCGGAGCCCAGGCCGTGACACCGCGGGCGCACGTGACCTCTTACCCGTCGAGCTTACTCTCTGAGGGACCAGGAGAACATGAGGGGACCCCCCGGGCGGGGGGCACAGCGTGTGTTCACCCAAGTGCAGACACAACCAGCAGACCACTGTTTGCCCTTGGCCCTTCCTCCCCTGGTGTCATGAACAACGAATACACTTTTAAAATAGTTTGGGGAGCCTGGATGGCTCAGTCGGTTAAACGTCCGACTTCGGCTCAGGTCATGATCTCACAGTTCGGTGGGTTCGAGCCCCGCGTCGGGCTCTGTGCTGACAGCTCGGAGCCTGGAGCCTGCTTCAGGCTCCAGTCTCCCTCTCTCTCTGTCCCTCCCCACCGCTCAAAAAATAAACAAACATGAAAAATAACAAATATTAAGTTTCTGCCAGCGTGACATGAAATTCTGAGCACATCACCAAAGATACAGACAGATGAGGGCATAAACACATTTTACTGATATGGTGCCTGCTGGCTTGGCCCGTTACTCCCCGTGAGCTAGCAGCGAGGGCAGATTCAATTTCTAGTCTCATCCACACTTTGCCAGCAGGTGTTAGGAATTACAAAACAAGCCGGTTTAATGAATATGACAATATCCCTGTACTTTTATCATGCAAACGGAAGGAAAAAAAAAGTGTTGCTTTCCTGAAACTTTTCATTTCTTTTGGCCAGGAAGCACTGTGTGTGTGTGTGTGTGTGTGTGTGTGTGTGTGTGTGTGCATGTGTGTTGGACCCCAAGTCCTTCAAACAACCGGCATGACTTGAGATATATCCCACAAAGCTAACACAGCAAACGTGGATGCATAAGGAACACTGAGATTATTCCCAGAAAAAAAAAATCTTTTTAGAGTTTAACGTATTTGCATGGCGAACTTACAGGAACAGCACAGAGGACAGATGTACTTGGGTGTAGACACCTCAGTGAGGAGAGAGTATAAACGGGCGGAATCCACTGTGCGAGTACAATTCGGCAACACCTTTTGGTTGCCATCGACAAGCAGTTTGCTGAGAAACCCCAAACGCTTGCATGATCCAGGAAAACTTAACAGGCTTGTGTATAATTGTTATAAAATCCGGTTGCTGAACTTTCTCGCTGGGGCACTTTGACCTGCCTTCATGCTTTAAATCTCCACTTTTAGATGAAAAATTCGCACACAAATGAAAAAGGAGAAGTTGCCAATGCCTGATTTCTGCCCCTGTTTTTCCACTCATGATCACATAGTTGGGTGCCTTTTGGCCCCCTGGGTGGGGGGGGCGGAAATCTCTAGTATTCGGGACCACCGATAACAAGAGGAGAGCTTTTGTTTTCAGAACGAGCAGTTTCCCATTTTAGAGGATTCTTAAGCATGTCCTCCGTGTGTGCCGCGTGCTGGCCGTGTGTCCCTTGGCAAAGTCCCTACAGACTTTGTGGGGGTGTCACACAGGCCGGTGTCTTCCCCAAGGACAACCAGACAGGCCTCGCTCACCTCTTGGTAACCAGCAACAGCCTCGCCCTGGATGCTCAGATGTGTTCAGGAGTCCCAAGCAATTTCTGCACAGGATGTTGGGAAGTGAAGTCCCTGCATCACTTCCGGGAAGGACAGTTCTCCCTGAGCGCCCCGTGCGGGCGGGCCCGGAAGGGTGAAGCTTCTTCAGCCCCCAGCAGAGGGCACACGCTTGCAGGTGCCAGTCATTGGCGGGGCCACGGGTCCCCACGGACCCCCACGTCCCACGGGTCGGCTGGTCAACCCGCAGGCAGTAGATTCTGCAGGAACCATGGTCTAGGGGCCTCCTCACCTCCCCGCTTCCTCCCGCGGTGGAGCTCGGCCAGCCATCCGCTGGGCTGGGGGGTTAGAGACAGACGTGCGGAGGCTGCGAACACACCCCTGTTCCTAGATGGATCTTTGAAGAACAAAAACTCATACTTATGGACGATGTGTTGTTTGCTGCTGTCAGGAGTCAATATTTATTCGCCACGTACTCTGGGCCCAACCTGGCCAAGTTCTAGGCTACGTTCTACTAAGCTGCTCTTGCCGACAATGCTGTTGGTACCCCATTTTACACAAGAGGACAGTGACGCTCATAGAGCTTCTGTGATTTAACCAGGACCACTGAGCTGCACAGGTGCTGGGCCAGGAGACTGAATTCTCAAAACTGTCCTCCACTGCCTCTCTGGTATCTACTCATGGATTTGATCAAATAGTTCAGAAAAAGCCAACGTGGATTACCTATTTATTTCCCCACGATTTACCACCTGTAGCTTTCTATTTCTAACCCCCCCACCCCCACCCCCACCCCGGGATTATTGCCATTCTCACTACCAGGAATGCCACCCCTCCATCCCCAACACCTATTCAGCCCCACGGCAAAGGCACAAGCCACTTCCCTGGGAGAACTTCCCTGATCATCTACACCGGAAGCAGTGTCTCCTCCCCAACCTTCCTTCCAGCTGCTACCAAATGCAGGCCTGCCTGGTCTGGTACATGTCCGTCTTGTCCCCGTATGCACATCCATTTCCCTCCGAGGCCAGGCCCGGGTTCTTTCATACAGCTCTCTGCTTGATGATATTTGCTAAATGCACGGCTTCCCTACCCTTTCCGTCTCTCTTTTCTGATTCTCTCTGTTGAAGTGATTTTAAATAATTGAATTGCATCACAACCCTAACGTCTCTTCATGAAAAAGGAAACAGCCTAATGAAAACCTTCTTTTGGCTTTACATATTGATTTTCAAATTCGTATTTTACTTACGATAACTTTTAGTTAGAGATCCCCCGTTTTAAATTTTATTAGCATGCTCTGCCCTCATGATTAGCTATTAGAGAAAAGTAATTCATCGGGGAAAATTTTGGAAATCTGCTGGAATACCTAGCGTGTTAACTAAAATGTAGCTGAAGGTGTGAACAATAACTTTCAAGTTGGAAATACAAACTGGATGAAAGTTTTCTGGATTTATCTTCCACATCAGTTCATTTTCAAATCTCCTAGTGAAGCCAAGTGGAACAAAATGCAAGATAAAGAAACAAAGAAGGGTAGATTTTTTTTCCAGGTAATGAAAGCACATGTTATGAAATTTTAAAAAGCAAAAGCATTTCAGGCATCAAAGAAAATTCTCATTTCCTCCTTCTCCGCTTATTTATTTCTGAGCAAAATATATTGCTTCAACTCCCAGGCTTAAGGAAAATAATCTTTGATATAAGAAGTAACCGTGGGAAGTCATTAAACTGCTGTGCTCAAGCCCAGTGTTCATACCACACTCGTTATCAAAGAGCCCAGGAAATGTACCCACTCAAGAGCTTGCCACACGCTTTGCAAAAATGGTTGAACTGAGAGATCAAGGAAGCTTTACTAGAAAACCAAGGCCAGACTCAAACCATCCTGCTGCTAAGGCAGGATCCTAGTGTGTCCACACCGAAAGGAGACACTGGCATGGGGAAGTCTTTTTTCCCTCAACGTCGAACGATGCTGCCTGTGAACCAGGCACCGTACTAGAGCTCGACCGTCTGGTCCCCACAGCAGACGGTGAGGCAGGCAGCACTTTCTGGGTCATACCCACCTCACAGATGGGGAATCTGAGGCACCGAGCGCACCGATCATGAGCTGACTCCAGAGTCTGTGAATGTAGCCGCCGTACTACACGGCCATGCAGAACTTCCCTGTCCGCGACACAGACGATGCCCTTTGGTCCAAGGGTGTTAACTCACCCGCCAGTGGTTAGCAGCAAATGTGTGATTCTGTAGATTCCGTATGGGACTGAGAGCCAGCTTTCTAGAATGTGCTTGCTAACAACTGCCACAAACATAAACATATGCGTGGCATCTACAGGATAAAACGTACACAACATCGCTGATTTTTTTTCCAGCGACCTAAGAACACGCACGCCATTTTCTAAACAGATGCTAGAGTCGATAAATGCTAATCGAAAGGCAGAGCCACGATATTCGGAAGAGCGGTGTGGCACCTGCCCTCTGGGCTGGGCCGCGGGAAGCGGCAGGAGCCCGTGTGAATGCCCGGCAGCCCCTGGCTCTCCTTTGCTGACACGCCCCCAGCCCCTAATTATCTGTGGGCTTCTGTCTGCATTGAACTACGTGCTCCATGAGGGCGGGGGGCACGTCTGCGCTATTCACTGGGACACGTCCACATGCCCACAACACGGTGGCCCTCGGTAAGTATTTCTTGAAGGATTGCCTAGGGGAGTCAGGTTTTATATGTGTAAACATACGTGCACACACACACATACATACACACACATAAACACACACACACATATCGTCCATGAAAATGAGCGATGAAATAAATAAAAATAACCAAGTCTCCTCTTGACGCTTTGCCCACGAGCTCTGTCATACAGTGACACGTCCTAAAGGATGACACAGCAAGGGACACACTGTAGCTTCGCCAATAAGCACAATTGTCACCGCTCAGGGGCATTCTTTCCATTTCCCTGAAGGAAAAGCCCTGAATAAATGCTAGGGACCAAAGGGAGTGGCTGTATTATTCCCATCAATTGACCTATAAAAGTATTCACTTTTGGGGCGCCAGGGCGGCTCAGTCAGTTAAGTGTCTGACTTCGACTCAGGTCACAATCTCACGGTTCGTGAGTTCGAGCCCTGCGTCGGGCTGTGTGTTGACAGCTCGGAGCCTGGAGCCTGCTTCGGATTCTGTGTCTCCCTCTCTCTCTGCCCCTCCCCTGCTTGTGCTGTCTCTCTCTCTCTCTCTCTCTCTCTCTAAGATAAACATTAAAAAAATTTTCAAAATGGGGCACCTGGGTGGCTCAGTTAGGCACTCGACTTCGGCTCAGGTCATGATCTCACGGTCCGTGAGTTCGAGCCCCGCGTCGGGCTCTGTACTGACGGCTCAGAGCCTGAATGAACCCTGCTTCGGACTCTGTGTCCCCCTCTCTCTCTGCCCCTCCCCTGCTCATGCTCTGTCTCTCTCTGTCTCTCAAAAATAAATAAATATTAAAAAAATTTTTTTAAGTATCCACTTGTGTCCAATCGTTAAAACAAACAGGGAAACCACACATGCCGCGAGCATCTGTTTTTTCTGTGACTCTTCAGCGTCCCCTCTTCTGCCAGAGTCTACCTTCCTTTGGGCTTTTCCTCGTCTCCTCCCCATGGACATGGTTGCTCAAAGTAGAATCAACTGGGTGCCTGGTCCTCTTCTTGCAAAAGGGTGGGACGTAACCCAAGCTGGAACTCAGACCTTGAACAGAAGGATCCAGAGACTGAAAAGTGGATAGAGCTCATTTTTGTCCCCCTCTCCCGTGGGGCGCCTTGCATGGAACGTCCCCGACTAAGACTCCCCTGGCTTCTGGAGCTTCCGGGCTCTTGCAGAAACCCAAGCCCGGTCTCCAGCCTCCCAACACTTCTCTTGGTGACTCTTGTCATCTTCTGGTAAGTTGCATTTGCTGGGGTTGGTCTGACGCTTGCAGCCGAGGGGCACTGGCTGGGCAGCACTTTCTTCTGCCCTGGGGTCTCCCTGTGGCCGAGCTCCGTGCAGACAGGATGAGAGGAGCCACTGCTGCCCGTACCTCACTAATTCCCTAATACCAGATGGCGCACTGTTCGAGACAGCTCGGCTAACCAAGTCAATGTGCTTTTATGCTGAGAGGCCCTGCATAGGACCTGGAAAAGCCACAGCCCTCCCAAAGTGTGTACTCCGTACCTAAAGAGTTTATTCAGCCTCTGAGGTTGGCGGTTAACAAAGGAGGGGACGGAGTGAGGAGGACCGGACTCACATCAGACGCCAAAAATAACGGTAATGTTCGGGGTGGTCGATCTCACACATGACACAGCCGTTGAAGCGTGGGTTTCGGTGTGTCCCGAGGTTTGACTCTGACCCACTTCTCAACTCCATTAACCCACTGATGTCGCAGCAAGGACTCAAATTCAAGTGCAAAGTTGGAGTCCCCTCCTCGTGCTCCCAAGTGATGTTGGGTTGAATCCTTGGCGGTGAAAGCTGACAGATGTTTGGAAATCTTGTAACGACGAAGGGAGAGCTGGTTTCCACGGAGCCGTCAGGTCCCCACAGAGCCAGGCCTGCATCTGGGGCCTTGGAGGGCGCATATGTTTAGCGGGACTCTCACTCACCCACGCCAGCCAGCATGGCCAAGTCGGTGATGTTCACACTTCAGATTGGGAAGCAAATCATGAAATCGATTTTGGGGTAAAAACAAGCTTTTTAAAAGTGACATGGAAGAGAGCAGTGAAGAGTGGGGTAGAGCAGTCTTTTAGAAAGGACCGGAGAGGGGCGCCTGGGTGGCGCAGTCGGTTAAGCGTCCGACTTCAGCCAGGTCACGATCTCGCGGTCCGTGAGTTCGAGCCCTGCGTCAGGCTCTGGGCTGATGGCTCAGAGCCTGGAGCCTGTTTCCGATTCTGTGTCTCCCTCTCTCTCTGACCCTCCCCCGTTCATGCTCTGTCTCTCTCTGTCCCAAAAATAAAATAAAAAAATTAGAAAAAAAAAAAAAAAAAGAAAGGACCGGAGAACAGAACTGAATGAAGCCGTAGAAGCCTTTGTCTAGTAAAGCTGGTTTCTGGTGCATGTGCCCCCGTGCGTGTGCGTGTTCCTACGTGTGTGTGCATTTGCACACACGTGAGCAGGGCACCACGTACCGTGTGCTGGGTTGGTTCCTGCCCATGCCAGCCACATATGCACACACACATCTCAACTCTCTCTAGAATCATCTCCCCTGATAACTTGAAACTGACCATGCTAGAAGCTTCTATACCGTGGGAATAGGCCAGTCGGGCTTCCAGACAATAGGGCTCCCCTGTCCTGCTCCCCAGGAGAACTAGCTGTTGAGCACTTACCAGCATCCCCGCCCCCCGTTTTGGTCACGAAGCAAACAAACAAGACGCTAGCCACGTGAGTCACTGAAGGATCTGAGATGTGTGTCTCGATAGATCAGTTTTGTGTCTTTTGTGGGACACAGGGAATCAAGAAGACAGGTTGTCTGCACGAATCTGTGACTCGTTGGGTTCAACGCGGCCTTATTTAGAAGCTCAAGTTATTCTGTCTGCTCGGTGACACATCAGGGTTTTGTCGGTGACTTTCGTTGTCCCTTAGATTTGATAACGACATTTTATGAACAGGGATATGTTGCTGTGGCCTCAGTGTTGTGTCCCCGCCCCCCAAATTCATACATTGAAATCCTGGCTCTCAAAGACAAAGGTGTCAGGAGGTGAGGTCTTTGGGAGGTGAGTGGGTCAAGGCGGTGGAGCCCTCGGGAACAGGATCCGTCTTACCCAGAGGGATCAGGTCTCGCAAATGACCCCGGAGATCGTCCTTGTCCCCTTCCCTGACGTGAGGACACAGGGAGAAAGTGGCCGCACCAGAACCTGACCGTGCTGGCACCTTCCTCTCAAGCTTCCAGCCTCCACGACCGTGAGAAATACTTTTCTGTGGCTGGTTCGCCATCGCGCCGGTGGGATTCTGTCGCAGCCGCCCAAAGGGACCAAGACACGTACAACTGGCGAGACCCCAAGCCTTCGCTTCTGCATGCAGGCCCTCTCCAGGGCGCGGTGCTGCGTTACCCTAAGCGGACTCGGGCCTGGAAGACGTGGTCTCCCTCGGCGGTGCAGGAGGCGGGCGAACCCTAGCGGAGCTCCAGGTTGCCGTGCTGGCTCCTGCTTTTGCTGAGCAGCAAACGTGCACCCAGTGGATGTGCTTCCCCATTTCCTGCGGGGAAGGGCCTTGTGGAAACGGTGCTTTAGAATCCTGAGTCATTTATGGCCAGTGACTCTCAGGTCATAACCCTTCACCGAGGGTCCCCGGACCCCTCCTGAAGCGCCCCTTCCCGGGCTCCCCTCTCCCGTCGCCACTTTGGGTTCCGAGCTGCACGCAAGCAGAGGAGTGTGTGGGCTATCAGTGCACCAGATGGTCCTCAGGGCCCCAGTAGGTGGTCCAGTCGGCGGGGCCTCGTCTTGGATCTGCATTCGTTAAGCAAGGGCCTGTCCTCAGGTGTCGTGGGCTTATCAGGCTAGCTTGGAAAGAGCGAGGAGGGGCCCCTGGAGCTTATGGAATCAAGAAGGCTTCTGGCGACATGCTCTCCAGCATCACCTCGGCCCAGCTTCACCTCACCAGGCTCCACACCACCACGGGGCCCCTCATCCTGGAACATCGGGTCCAATCAGCTCATCACGAGGCGTTGTCGTCACAGCCTTCGGCAAAGCCACTTGTCACCTCCTTCCAGGAGTTAAAGAAATAAAAAGAAACTACAAGGGGCGAGTTGTAGGGCCTCTGTGCGTGTATGTGTGTGTACACATGGGTGTGTTTAGTTACTTCCCAGCACCTGCTTAAAAATAGACACTTTGCACGCCCATTTCCAGGCGGCCGTGTGGACCCGCGGCTCCTCTGGGGAGTCCAGAGAGGGCCTGCAGGTCTGGGCACAAAAACGTGCAGCTGAACCACTGTCCCCTCGGTCCCCCGCCCTGCTGTCCGACCTCCTGCCCGAGCCCACAAGTTTCCCTGCGCTGAAATTAGGGGGGGAGAGACACATTTCTGGACGTGCACTGTTCTTTCAGAAGTAGGCAGGCAAAAGTTAGAGGAAAGGGATGTGTTCCGAAGGCAAATGGTAGAAAAGACATCTTTCCTCTGGGAAGTAAGAAATAGCGGTTGACTGTTCAGTACACACAACAAAATAATGGCCGTGTCTCTCCTGAAAGGCTTTGGATTGAGAAGCCTCGAGAACGTAGGGGCACTGCGACCCTCACCTGGAGGCAACGGGGCTCGAGGGGAGGGTCGCGGGGGGGGGGGGGGGGGTGGGGGGTGCAGGAAAGGACCATGCCCCCCTCCCCCCGCCACACACACAGCAGCTCCTGTGTCTCCTGGTCACTACTTTCCTGGGAAGGGGTCTCTGTCATGCACTGGGTGCTTCACGTGTGATTCCAAGAGGGCCACCTCCGGACAGGTTTCCTTCCAGGAAACACGGCACAGGAAGGGTCTGCTGGAGGAGTCGGGTCGTCTTCTGTTCAGTGCTGGCAAACGTTTCTGCTCACCAAGCCTTCTTCCCCACGTTTCTTCCACCCCGGACGCGAGCACTTTATAACAACTGTTCCCCCAACTTCGGCCACTTGTGTGCATTTTCATAATTTGTCCTATCTGCAAACCATCTGTACTGCTGCTGATTTAATACCTTTTTTGAAGCCAATTCCATTTATTTTTAAAGAAAGTGTTCATAGTTGGAAAGCCAGGATCATGCGCCATAAATAGAATGTAGCCATGAAAATGGAAACAGTGGAAAACAAAAGCCACATCGTTAAATTCTGTCTGAGCCTGAGGCCTTCTCTCTTGGTGAGCAAGGATTTTAGCATCAAACTAAAACTTCCTCTTCCAAGTACACTCTTCAAACAGAAGGGTGGAAAGAGAATTAAAATAATCATCATAATAAGGGTGCCTGGGTGGCTCAGTTCGTTAAGGATCTGATTTGGGCTCAGGTCATGATCTTGTGGTTCATGAGTTCGAGCCCTGCATCAGGCTCTGTGCTGACAGCTCAGAGCCTGGAGCTGCTTCAGGTTCTGTGTCTCCCTCTCTCTCTTCCCCACTCCCACTCTGTCTCTCTCTCTCTTTCAAAAATAAATAAACATTAAAAAAAATTTTTTAGGGGTGCCTGCGTGGCTCAGTCGGTTGAGCGTCCGACTTCAGCTCAGGTCATGATCTCGCAGCTTGTGGGTTCAGGCCCCGCGTCGGGCTCTGTGCTGACAGCTCGGAGCCTGGAGCCTGCTTTGGATTCTGTGTCTCCCTTTCTCTCTGCCCCTAACCCACTCGAATTCTGTCTCTGCCTCTCTCAAAAATAAATAAACATGAAAAAAATTAAAAAAACATTTTTTAAAATCATAATAAACAACTCTGCCACTAGGGGACTTACCATTAATTAGTCACTGGGTATAATCTTGTTGCCACTGACGGGCTGGCACTGAGCAGCCGTATACGCGCGTGTAACGTGCATATGCAGGTGTACCTATGAGTGTGAGTACATGTCCCACCAAACACGTGGAGGGATTACGGGGCCATTCATTTTCCATGTTGCAGATTCTAGCCCTTGATACATTTATTAGGTTAAGTAGCCTTTTTCCAGGTAGACGGGTTGTTTTCCCAAAGTCCTCGAGACAAGTGTGTGTCCCCCACCACGTGCCTTGTGGGTCCCCAGGGAGCCAGAAAACCTACAGCGGGGACACTGCAAGACAGATAGGACTCGGAGTCGTGTGGGAATCCACACTCAATGAGGTTCTCTCATTGAGAACCTCAATGAGGTTGAGGGCGCCCCCTTTATAGGCGCCCTTTATAGGGCGCCCCCGTCGTATAAAGTGGGGGAACACGGCGAGGTCACAAGCTCAGCTAAACCCAGGATGGTAGACAGGACAAACGTTGTGGGCGATGCTGTTCCCAAGGCAGGTGCCGTCTGCTGCCCCCCCGGAGGACAGGAGCTGCTCCTACAGTGTCACACCCCTGCCGGCTGGAAACACCAAGTGTGCTTCGTTTTCCAAGCTGCTTGGAGGAAATCAAGGTTCGTTCTCAAGACATGTGTCCCCCCAGAGTCTCCGAATCCTGAGCACTCAGACCTGCGTGTGGAACAGAGCAGCACCTGCTTGACCTGCGTCCCCGTCCAGGGGACAAGCGGATACCCCAGAGGCCCGTGGAACGAGAGGCAGGGTCCCCCGGGCCTTCCACCTGCCTGCACTCCCTGGACAACGGCCACCAGCATCTCCCCGGGCCGAGTGGCTTTCTCGTGCTTACAGACAGCCGTTTTCCAAGCCACTTGGCTCCTACATGTGAGTCAGCCAATTAATCTGCTGCTCGGCTGAAGAAATAGCTCTGTGTTCGTTTGTCGTGCAGTTTCAGGGGCTTTCAGAGACCATGAGGGCCACACATGAGGCGTGCCTATGCACCGGCTTAGACTTTCTCTTCACGGGACTTTCTCCTTACGTGACTCCTCTGTGTTTCTGTACAAACCTAGCCTTTGTAGCAATAAACTAGCCGTAAAGATTTACAAAGCCTCATAATCTTGGTGTGGTTTTCATTTCTAAAAAGGCAGACTCTAGTTATTTAAAAAGGAAGAAATTTGGCTAGAAAAGGAACGTCGGCTACTTTTGGGAAATCTGTAGAAAGAAGCAAGCAGGGATGAGGGCCATGTGTATGGCACATCAACTTACTTCAGGACCCACGATCACCATGTAAACATTAGGCTCTTCTCGATGCCATTCTTGGGAAGAAAAAGAGAAAAAAAATAACGTTAATGGTTTTATGTCACAGCTGAAAACATTATTAAATTTAACATTAAGTTCGTGATAATACGAGTTATTTCATACTATTTGGCTCTCGTTCATACAGTCAAATTATATGTAAAATAAAACCCTGGATTGTGAGTAACTTGTTCTGCATGTGTTCCACAAAACGAGCAAACATTTCTAATAAATTTTAACTTGATCAGTGAGCGATGTCTTGCAATACGAGTCATACATGATGTGCGATGTCACATGATCACAGCTGAGCCAATGGTTCTCTCTCTCTTTCTCTGCAGGATTGTGGGTGATTATCTCCCACACTCGGTCTCAGGCTGTGGTGTCTGGCAGAAATCAGTGATTTTTCAGAATGTTAGAAGGTGCCCACAACTGGCACTGGTGGGTTTTCTGTCACCTCAAAGCACCTGTGGACAGTCCTTTCCTTTTCCATCTAAGACTGAGCTTAGGAATGCTTTGCTTCTTTGCAGGTCAGGCTGCCTGCGGATATAGACCCGTTCCTCTGCCACCTTATTGCCAGTTACATTAAATACAGAATATGACAAGAGTTTGTTAATAAAGTCAACATCCGTGTGAGCATATGTAATGGCCCCCATGCAGAAAAAGGTTCCATGGAGCCAGTAGATAGCAGTGATTCCGTGAGTGATTGTGAAAGTCGTCCTACAAAATAACCCTCCACTCTCGTCTCCCTCACACCAGCCACGAAGGTTTTCAAAAGTAAGTTCAGGTTAATTTGTTTATTTTTCTCTATGCTTTGTATTTTCTTTATGATTTTGTGTTATATTACAGTATTGTAATCATTTTTATATGAATATGTTTGGGTTGTGTAACGAATCATCTGAGTGTCCATTATTCCTTATGGGGAAATTTGCTCTGATAGACAAGTGCTTCGGATTACAAGCATGTTTCTGGAACGAATTATGCTCTCAAACCAAGGCTTTCCTGTATTTGAAATGTAAATGTTGAATACCTTATGCTTTTACGTAAAATGCTCCCTTTTGGAACGTTATGCACTGTCCAGATCTCCCACCGACTGGAACACCAGGAGTAATCACTGAGCAAACCAGCATGGAATTTGGGATGCACCAAAGCATTTAACTCAAGCTATGCAACAAAAGTCCAAATGCGTCGTACAAACTGACGTGTGTAAAATATTTTTGGATTCATGTACATTATTCTTGCAATTATTCACTATTTTTGTTATTTCCTCAGACGCCAAGGGCACCAGAGGTCACTATGCAGCGTGGTTCCATTTCTGGTTGTTTCAGAGTAACCATCGAGAAGCCGTTCTGCTCGTGTGGAAACACAGAGACAGCAAAACTCAAAACCCTAAAGACAGAAACGCAAAGGCCAGACCCCCAAACAGAGCTCCATAAACCAGATGTACCTGAGAACGCGTCCACCAGATAGAGAGGGTCCTTCACTTGTCTCAGCCCACACACCAGGAGGAAGATGTGTAAATTATCGGCACTTTGGTTAATCCCTGCAACAGAGGAGTTGAGATGTTTTCAGAGAAGAGAGGGCGGCTTGATTCCATGAGGGTAGAGCTCAGAAGCCACGGGGCCCTGACCTCTAACCTTCACACAACACGGCGGGGAATAGTTTGTCCTGGTGGGAAAGCTGAGCGGAGCTCAGCCCAGTAAACACAACTCCTCTATGCAGTGAGAAGGGGCAATTATTACAGAAATGTGGCCCTGGAAAATATCTGGAGACAATGCCAGTAAGATGCGGTTTTCTTTTTTTTTCAACGTTTTTTATTTATTTTTGGGACAGAGAGAGAGACAGAGCATGAACGGGGGAGGGGCAGAGAGAGAGGGAGACACAGAATCTGAAACAGGCTCCAGGCTCCGAGCCATCAGCCCAGAGCCTGACGCGGGGCTCGAACTCACAGACCGCAAGATCGTGACCTGGCTGAAGTCGGACGCTTAACCGACTGCGCCACCCAGGCGCCCCAAGATGCGGTTTTCTATAGTCATATGCTCTCGGGTCCGCACATGTACACATAGGTTCCCACACTGAACGCGGATGTGCCCACAGATCCATAATATAAAGGGGTTAGGTCTCAGCGTGGCCCCTCTCCTGGAGAGCCAAAACCCGCTTCTTCACCCCTCTGCTCTGGGCTGGCTTGGTGACAGCATCGACCAGCAGAGCCCAGGGGAAGGACAGGGAGTGACTTCCGAGTCACAGCCGTGGGAGGCGCGTGCATCAGTCTCGCTTGCCCACTGGAGCATCACTACCTTCCGATCTGGCCTCCTCAATAACGAGGCTCTGCGGCCAGACACCCCACCACCCCCGCTCGGGGAGGCCACACGCAGGACTGGTGGGCCTCAGCCCACTGCAAAGGGAGTGTGAGCCCAGCCGCAGGCAGGTGAAGCCAGCAGGTGCCGCTCCCCAGGCCTGGGCCGAGCTGCCAGCCGCTCCGCCGTGAGAGACCAGCTGGTTTCTGAAGCCCCTTAATGTTGAGGTGTGCTGATATGGGGCCGCAGGTAAGTGACTCACTAGAAATTACCCGTATAATTAGTGCAAGCTGACCTATGACTTCATCATTTCCACACATATGACTGGACGTAAAATCACGAGGTGGGGGGGTTCTCATTCATGCATTTCATTTCCCCCATGACTTAATACAAAAAGTTTCAGTTACTCTGTGCTTTTGCAGACCTTGGACAGTAATATAATCGGGGTGACTGTGAGAAGACACAATGATGCCACCTTCGCACAATCACAAACGCTGGAGAATCACAACACTCATGTGTGACCAAGTCTCAGGAAACTCTCTACTGAGAGGGTAAGGTTGGGGTGTACCTCTGAGAAAACCCTTCAAAATACATCACAGTCTTTAAAGTAACTGTTGACAATTGCACTGATGTATGTTGCATTTGTAAAATATTTCCCCAATATCCTGAGTACCCTGAGACTAAGCTTAGAAATACAAAGCTTAGGGGCACCTGGGTGGCTCAGTAGGTTAAGCGTCTGACTTTGGCTCAGATCATGTTCTCATGGTCTGTGAGTTCAAGCCCCACGTTGGGCTCTGCGTTGACAGCTCAGAGCCCGGAGCCTGCTTCAATTCTCTGTCTCCCTCTCTCTCTGCCCCACCCCCACTCATGCTCTGTCTCTGAAAAATGAATAAACCTTAAAAAATTAAAAAAAAATACAAAGTTTAGTATTTGTTTGACCAAAAGTTGAAGCTAGAAACTATGTGCAGAATCTGAATTCAAGAGTGGAGGGGTTTGAGGCCAGGACACAAGCTCTTCCCTTTAGTAAATAATGAAGTTGACAAATACCTTTAAGGACAGGAAGGTCAGGTGTGAGAAAGATAAATCACATCACTAGGCCAGAACCTCAATGAACACTGAAGCCAGAGAGTGAACGTGCGGTGAGGACAAAAATGACAAGTGCCTTCATGGAAATTATTTATTAATTACAACAGAAAGGTAACAGCTGTACAAGGAGAAACTCAGGGGACACCCACTTAACTAGGGGAGGAAGCCTTAGCCCAGGGCACAAGGTATGTGCGCTCACACACACACACACACACACACACACAAACATGCACTCAGTTTATATTTTTAAAAAATCCCCAGTGAGGGAGAAACTGATGTGATGTGTCTCCACATGTGGTCCACTGGACAGGGCGCGACATCATGGGCATCATCATCATGATGTACATGGAATATCTATTCAATTACAGGATAAGAAGAAGGAGAAGGAGAAGAGAGGAAGGAGGGGGGGGAGGGGGGGGGAGGGGGAGGAAGAGGAGGAAGAGGAGGAGGAGGAGGAGAGGAGAAGACAGAAGGAGCATGGAGTGCCCACATGGGGGAAATCAGAGAACCCGTGTTACTGAACCGAGGAAAGGAACAATGCCGAAGCGAACACGGCAAGACGGCGCCCAGAGACGGCAGCCAAAGCGGCAGTATTCTAAGGACTTATGTGACGTCTTGGTACAAAGACTCCACTCTCTTCTGTATTTTTGCGGTGCGGCAAGCACAAATGTGGAAACCTGCTGTGTTCCTCTGTTGGGATGTGACACACGTTAGCTACCGGAACAGCAGGCTCGGGAGCTGTGCTCGCCTTCTGCTCAGAGGTCCCACCTGCCCCAACCCCAGATGCCTGGGGAGCCGACCTTGAGGGAGAGCAACGCACGATTTACAACACTGATCTTCAAAACGTTCCACGACTTATGGTAAGATATACATACCGTACTGAGACCTCATACACATGATACAGCTTGTATATGCACACAGTTCCAAACAATATTAGCCTTATCACATACAAGGAACTCTGATGGAAGTATTCCTTTCATCTCATTTCAAGTTTTAAACGTGCTGGCCCCCAACTCGCTCACTGATTTTGAGGGCCCCGACCCACCAGACCCTGGAGGGACACGGTGCTAGCCTAATATTCTCTTGCCTCTCTCCTCATCTCCTTCCCGGGTTGAGATTAAATGTCATGAGACTTTAGGAAACGAAGTTAGCCGACGGCAGGACAAAGGACTAAATGCTCTGCTTTATTCTAGGACTTCCAAGATTTTTAAAAATAAAATGCAGATGCAGCTTTTGGGTTTGAACAGCTTCTGTGCACTTCTCACACACAACGGTAGCATTGTCAAAGACATAAAGATAACAGCTGGAAAAGCATGATCAAACAAGCATGTGCCGAAGCAGCACACAGAAGCACAGACTCCCCTTGTGTCCCTGGCCGGGGTTACGGGCACGTACGGTGGCCATTCTTAGATTTCAAAACAGAATTAAAAGAAATTGGCCCGTGGACATCTGGAAGTAATGCAGACGCCTAGGCAACGTTTTAGTGGATTTCATTTCTTCCTTTTAACTCCACACTTAGTTTTCTTCCCTTTGTTTTTCTATGAGCAACCACGTTTACCGTGACTCAAGGTCTGAACTCATCCCTCACAAATGCACGATTTACACGTCCGTCCTTCCGATGTTACCATTTCCTGGAGAGTGGTATTTTTGTCTCCAAAACAGAGTGAGTCGCTCTCGTGGTCTGGCACCGTATGGGCCCCGGCAGGCTAGGTGCCAGTCCCACTGCCCAGCCCCCCGGTGATTCGTCAGATGACTCCACAACACAAACCCAGTCCACAGTGAGCCACGTTCTCTGCTGTCTTCTGTGTATTTTTCTCATGGGTTATTATAAGGAGAAAAGAATCCAAGAACTTCAGTTGAGTGCATGAGACATGGTGAATGTTAGCTGAAAAATCTGATTTGGAGGCTGTGGATATATTGCGGGATCTGGTAACGTGAATTCTCCATATGAAACACAGGAAAATAGAAGTATAGTTTACAAAAGGAGAGAGGCAGAAAATGAAATAAACAAATTAGCAATAGAAATTGAGTAAAACGGGAAACAGAACACTGGGAAGGTACGGTCAAATTTAAGGTTTCATACTTTTGGGGTTTGATGACCAACAAAGAATCACTAACTTTCGATGTGTCGGTCATTGCCATCGAGAAGCAAGAATCATCCATCACTGAACCATAACAATGTTTAAGTTGTACCTGCAAATGCACAAACTCCAAGGTAACCAACCTGAGGTCTGTGCTTTTATTTCCTGATCAGGATAACTATTGTAAATATGTGAAAAAATTCTACTTTAATCTTTTTTTTTTTTACATTTATTTATTTTTAATAGAGAGAGACAGAGCACAAGTGGGGGAGGGGCAGAGAGAGAAGGAGACACAGAATCCAAAGCAGGCTCCAGGCTCTGAGCCATCAGCACGGAGCCCGACGCAAGGTTCAAACTCACAAACTAGGAGATCATGACCTGAGCCAAAGTCGGACGCTTAACCGACTGAGCCACCCAGGCGCCCTTCTACTTTAGTCTTTATTTTTTCCTAGTTGATCTGTTGGAAAATGGAATCTGGTTAGCATAAAAGCAATGTTTTGGACTCAAAAGATTCAGTAATTTGAAACTTAGGACTTGGAGAGAGAACTGAGTATTTTTGGCAAAACCTATGTCATACCCTGAGGAAGGATGCGTCATCAAATCGACATCAGATACTGAGGAAACAGACCCTACACTTTGGTGACTAATCGAGTACCCCCCTGTGGGTCTGGGCTGCTAACCAAGGCCCTTCCCCACCCCCTCCCCTTGATCGCAAGGTTACACAGTTCACAAGGATTCTGAGGGTGAGTATTTGATCACTAACATTCTGTGTCCAATTCACCGTCTCTTCTGTCTTTGATGTCTGAAGCTCAAAGCAGAAGTGACAAATCACCATCACGGGCTGTGGAGGCAAGGGTACGATCGAGGATGGGTGGGAAAGGCAGTCTCTCTCCAGAGTCACCTGCGACAAAGATAAACGGCTCCACAAATGAGATTGGACGCCTGGTCACCAAACCCGGAGACGCCGATGAATTCCGCATCCACCCTTGGGCCAAGATCCGACAGAGCCGGCTGCCACGACCCCAGCGAGCTCGCCTCTGCCGTGTATCCTGGACACAGTTACAGCGTGTAGTTGTCCACGTCGAGACGGAGCCGCCAAGCGGGTCTCTGGGGGAAGGGCCGTCTTGAGGCGTCTTGAATGTCTCCCGGCTGTTCCGTTAATCACTCGGTAGGAAGACCGGTGAAACGATGAGCCATGAGACTCTGGGCTTGATGAGAAATCTCTCCCCCATTGGGAATTATGACTCTTAGGCACACCACAACGGGCGTCCCGTGAGATATGGACGATGAAGTCACTGCACAAGAGGCGATTTCAAACGGGCGCACCGGTTCTGAATAATGGCCCACACCTGCTGGTGTGACAGAGCAGCGGGACAGCGAGGGTTCACTCGCGAGGCAGAGGACGGCCCTGCTGCTGGCCCTGAGGCTGATGGATGCACTTCAAAACCGTTTCTAATAAAATGCTTGGAAATGTTCTTCTTCCAAGGGAACCTGACTCTGACGTTCGGTGTGTGTGTGGGGGGGTGGGCTTTTGTCTGTTGTGCTTGGAGCGAAAACCAGCTACGCACATGCGGGCTGCGGACGGGGCCTGGAGTCTTGTCTTTTCAGCCTCTTCTCCGAAGTTGCCAGCGGGCTTGCAACGTCAGCTCCCCACCTACAGTCCGCTCGCACCGTTGACTCTCGGGAGAAGCAGTTCAGGTTAAAACAGAGGTATTCCGAAACTTGACATTGCATTTGGTGAGTCCACTCAGCTGTTCCCACATCTTCAGCAGAGCTGCCGGGTTGGTCAGACTACAGGGGAGTGATAGTCCCCAATAGTATATACTTAGGGGCCTCATCTGTGGACAGCAAACTCTCTACATTTAAAGATGTTGTGCGACAAAGTTTTGTTTCAACATTGTGACTGCACTTGGATCGTACCATATACGGAAGATACAAAGGCTAGACTGTTACTTCCACCGCATGTAGGGAAAATGGCGCCCTCGCAGCATGGCTGACAGACAAGCACATTGATGCTACCTTTCCAGGAGACGTTGCGCACAACGTACGAACGCTCTGATTAAGGGCATAACCTAACCCAGAGCTTCTGTTTTTAGGTGTTCCAAAGACAACAACTTGGCAAATATACGAAGACTGAAATCCTAGCATCTCCGCCACTACATATCCAAAAGTTTAAGAAGGGACGGATCAAATAAGTTTACAGAATTCAAAATAACACTATAAAGGAATTGAAACTCATGATGTAATTAGAATTAATAAGTCAGTGCATAAGATTTCAGAATATAACGTCGAAACTCAATTGTGTTTTTACATATTAGCAACAAACAATTCAAAAGTAAAAGTTAAAAAGACTTTATAATAGCAACAAAGATAATAAAATCCCTAAGAATAATTTTTTTAAAAAAGGCATAAAGACCTGTACAAATCATTATGAAGATAAATGAGACTTAGATAAGAGGACAGATATATCATGTTCATAGATTTTAAGACAAATTATTTTTAAGATGTCAATTCTCCCTAACTTGATCTATAGATTTTATAGAGACTGACAAGGTGTGTTAAGTGTATATGGAAATGCAAAAAACCTAGGTTAGCCGACACAGAGCTGTCGACTCACACTACCTGATTTCTCGACATGCTCTATAAACCAACAGCAGGAGACAACGTGATATCAGCATAAGGACAGACGTATATAGATCAACGGACACTGGTAGATGGAAAGCTGATTTTCAGCAAAGCATTTCGATGGAGAAAGAAAAACACTTTCAACGAATGAGACTAGAACCACTTTCAGAAAGAAATGAATTTCCTCCCTATCTCATACCACACATGAAAATTAACTTCAGGGGCACCTGGGTGGCTCCGTCGGTTAAGTGTCCAACTTCGGCTCAGGTCATGATCTCGCGGTTCATGAGTTCAAGCCCTGCGTCGGGCTCTGTGCTGACAGCTCGGAGCCTGGAGCCTGCTTCGGATTCTGTGTCTCCCTCTCTCTCTACCCCTAACCCACTCACAATGTGTCCCTGTCTCTCTCAAAAATAAATAAACATTTAAAAAAATTCAAAACAACAACAACAACAACAACAACAACAAAAATTAACTTCAGATGGAAGGGCCTGGGTGGCTCAGTCCATTAAAAATTAATTTCAGGGGTGCCTGGGTGGCGCAGTCGGTTAAGCGTCCGACTTCAGCCAGGTCACGATCTCGCGGTCTGTGAGTTCGAGCCCCGCGTCAGGCTCTGGGCTGATGGCTCAGAGCCTGGAGCCTGTTTCCGATTCTGTGTCTCCCTCTCTCTCTGCCCCTCCCCCGTTCATGCTCTGTCTCTCTCTGTCCCAAAAATAAATAAAAAACGTTGAAAAAAAATTAAAAAAAAAAATTAATTTCAGATGGATTATGATCCTAATGAAAGAGCCAAAACACTAAAACACTTCCTCCTCTGGAGGAAAAGAAATAGGGGAAATATCTCTGTGAACTGTGAACAGGCAAAGGTTTCTTAGGGCTCAAACAGTGCTAATTAACCATTAAATAAAAATGGGTGAGCTAGGAGAAAATGAAAAGGTAAACCAGAGGAAATAGGAGAAAATATTCACATATATACATGTACCTTTTTTTTTAGTTTACTTATTTTGAAAGAGAGCACGTGAGCAGAGGAGGGGCAGAGAGAGAGAGAGAGAGAGAGAGAGAGAGAGAGAGAGAGAGAATCCCAAGCAGGCTTCGTGCTGTTGGCATAGTGTTGGATGTGGGACTTGATCTCATGAACGGTGAGATCATGACCTGAGCCAAAATCAAGAGTCGGACACTTAACCCACTGAGCCACCCAGGTGCCCCCGTATATACATGTATCGAATAGAAGATTTGAACCCAGGACAGATTAAAAAAAATCCTCCTACAAACCCGTGCTTCCTCCTGCTCTCCCAAGGATGAGACCACTAATGACGTCTCCGGAAACGGAGAGAAGCCACGTGTGTCCTAATCCTGTCTGGCTCCCATTCCTGCCACCTCCTTCCCTTGTTCACCTAAAACCGTTGACTTCTTTGACCTGAGGAAGCCCCTTTCTTTGGGCCTCTTTTCCAAAGCCACGTGAGCATACCATGTACCCGACGCCAGTGACAAGATGCACTCCAGTCAAACTCATGTAAGAAGATTCATCTCTCACCTGACTGGTGAAGAAAGGTGTTCCAGTTAAAGGCAGAGTTTGGTCCTGTCACGATTCCTGGGAAAGAGAAAGAAAGTCCATGACGATGAGGAGTAACGAGCTATTTTGTGCTGATGTTTACATAATGGTCTCATGCGTGGTTCTTACAAAGAACTCAACGTTCTGAGTGCTTCGTGAACACCTGTTCATCCCTCCAGCATGGGAGCCCACGGGTTCCCAACTAGAAAAGGTGCACCCCCTCGACCTCACCATCTGTTACTGGGCGGGACAGTCGCCAGGTCATGGAAAACGCGAGTCCCTAAAAAATGCATGCAAGTTACGGGCCTCTAAAACACAGCCCCCCTGTAGCAATTACATCTTAATCTAAAATTCCTGATCTCAACCCTCTCCAAATCACACATCCTGTTATCTGTATCATCGCCTCGGATGGATTTAAGTTTAACATTCTCTGAGTTGCACATCTTAAGATGTAGAAAATTCAGAGGCAACGCTTAACAGCTTATCTTGGTAACGGGGAAAATCTGACATTTTATGAAATGTAAGTTAAGTCATGTAACCCTGTCTGCAATGTACCTGTGAGACTGTCATCTGCCCTGAGCTATGCAGATTTACTCAGTTTTGTCCTACTTAATGAGCATGCATGCAAGCCTGCCCTGGGCACAGGCGCCCACGCACTCCTGGAAACCCTTAAAGCCTCGCCAGGCAGACTGACCCCTCCGGTTTATCCGGCTGGAAACTAAGGTTCACGGAGGTTCAAACGGTGTTCCCAGTGACTCAGGGCGTAGGGGGTGGAGGCTGCGTCCAAACCCATGTGTGCTTCAAAGCCGTGTTTTTGTGGTGCACCCATGTGCTCCCCGGGCTATAAATCAGGCCACGATGGAGGAACAGGGAGGTGTTAACCCGGCACCTGCCCTGACACTCACACGCCTTCTGTACATACTGAGTCACGGCATCTCTTTTTAAAGTGGGAGTTCCAAGAAAGGGTTTATTTGATAAGTAATTCTTCTGCTACAAATGTCACTGAACCCCCTAGCGGGTTTATACCGTGCGGCTGAGGTGGGATTTGGGGGCCCCGGGCCCCTCTGGGGCTCAGCACCTTGGAAAACTCCTCACGAAACTAGAACTCGTGGCCTTGGCCGCAACACCTGTGCTGACCTAGGCTTGCAGCTACACGTTCTTTGGAACCGCTTCTTTCTGTGATTTCTGTTGTTTAAACAATAATACAGCGCTTTCGGGCGCCTGGGTGGCTCTGTGGGTTGAGCGTCTGACTCTTGATTTCGGCTCGCGTCACGATCTCACGGTATATGAGTTCGAGCCCCGTGTCGGGCTCTGTGCTGACAGTGCCGAGTCTGCTTGGGATCCTCTCCCTCTGCCCCTCCCCTGCTCTCTCTCTCTCTCTCTCTCTCAAAATAAATAAATAAACATTAGAAAAAAATAAGACAGTGGTTTCCTCACTGCGTTTAGGAGATGCTGAGAGCTTCCTGAAAGGTTGGGATTGGAGGAGGGCAGGAAGCGGGGGGTGCACTTCCCCTCATCTCAACTAAAACAGACACACTCGGGTCTCCTGTTGTAAACACGCCATCGAGAGAGTGCACCGTGCTTCTGCTGGTGGAAAGTGTTAACTGAACTGCATTTTAAATGACCCTTTTATAAATGCTCTCATATCTGTCCTTCATCTTCGTGTAGGGAAATACCAAGCATACCCATTCTACTAATCACTATTAGGTAAGTCTAAGACACTGTATTCATCCACAAACACTTCAGGACAGGTCTCTGAATGGACTCATGTTTTAAAAATACGTACATGTTAAAATTCTTACCTTGACTCTGGACATAGATCTTACCCCTAGCATGCGGCTTTTGAAAAGAGAGGAGAGAGAAAACAGTGTAAATCGGATAGCCCGTTACAAACGTCTTTTAGAAGTGAAAGGAAGGTCATTAAAAAAATCGCCTTGGAAAACACCACAAAGGATCATCCACACAGATGCTCACAGACTAGTTACTTTCTAAAAGCAGACTACCTTCTGCCTTTAATGGGGTTAGCCCATTAAAACACAGCATCTTTAAGGTCAGAAGCACAAAGAAAGAGGTCCCTTAAATTAGGCGCAGTGCGTTATCACAATTTTCCAGTTACGACGTTAGTAGAAAAGTTACTGAAGGTCAGACACAGAACAAGCCAGCGGCAGAGCCCGTGTGGTGTCTGTCTACCTTGTGCCCTAGCTGTTTGGGGACACATATCCTTGAATGGAAACAATACACTCCCCAACCCCCACCTGTGGAGAAGATAAGAGAAGGGGAGGAAAGGGAGAGAAGGGGGGAAGGGAGGGTCGTGAGGGGAGGGGAGAAGCACATCCAGTATGTCGAGAAACAGGAAAACAGGCATGGTGGGGGGGTGGGGGCAGATTCTTCAAGGCGCGGGAAGGACTGGTCTCCGGGACCCTGTAAGGACCCTCCCTGAGTGCCTCTCTGACTTGGACCAGGCGGCACTTTGCGTGACGTGACGGAGCACGTTTGTACCAAGATATAAACTCACTACTCCTGGCGGTGTTTTCTGGTGGACCTTCAGAAAACTACTAGAGAGAAAAATAATCCATTTCTTAAACTCATTTTGGATCGGTGGCTTAAATACTTTTAAAATCGAGTTTCGACACAAAGCGCGGAAGGCTGCGGGTCACGTAGGCGCCAATGGCCGTTTAGAACCTGATGGGAAGGTACGGTCTTTACCGGTTTGTCATGAGACCTACGCATCCCACCGGTGCATGAGGGGACCAGCCCAGCTCAGGAATGGTGTCCCCCCCGCCTGCATGTGGGTGGGTGGGTGCCGTCACCCCCAAGGTGACGTGGAGCCCGTGCTGGTGCGCGTGGGTGCAGACATACTTCCACCCACACCCTCAATCAGTTCTAGGTTTGGGAAACTAGCCGACGCCAAAGCGGTCCCACCAAGGAGGCCAGTGCACAGGGAGAAGGGGGTGACCCTGCTTTCCACCCGGTGGATGGGAAGGCGGTGGGAGGCACAGCATCCCGCCGTCTCCAGGGAGCTGAATGCAACTCGGTACACAGACAGGAGACTTGGTGCTCTTTGCTTTGGTCCTGAGTGTTACGTTTTCTATCGAATCCTTAGAAGCACCCAAGGCCTCAAAAGCCTGGACCATCCTCAATTCTCCATAAAGCAGGGAAGAACCCCCCTTTTAAAAAGCCCCTAAGCAGCGCCTGGGCGGCTCAGGGAGTTGAGTGTCCGGCTTCGGCTCAGGTCTTGATCTCACGGTTCGTGAGTTCGAGCCCCGCATCGGGCTCTGCGCTGACAGCTTGGAGCCTGGAGCCTGCTTCGGATTCTGTGTCTCCCTCTCTCTCTTTCTCCCCCTGCCCCCGACTCACACTCTTGTCTCTCTCTGCCCCCCTCAAAAAATAAACATTAAAAAATTTTTAAAATAAAATAAAATAAAATGCTCTTAAAATAACAAACCATTAAAAAAGTTTAAAAAATTCTCCTCCCTACCAGTTAAAAAAAAAAAAAAAAGTTAACTTTAATGGAAAAAAAATGGCTGCTAGCAACAATTTGAAATTAGAAATAGAAGTTCCAAGCCCTAAAATACTCCTTTTGTGTAATTATAATTTCACCGGAAGGCTGGAGAGACTTTTACTGGAGTATGGAGTTGCCTGTGGGTGCCTTCAACCAGCCCCAAGTCTAAAACCTTGGCTCGGAAAGCGAGGCTAACACGCTGGCAAACACAGACCAGCCTGGCATTTGAACATTAACGTGAACACCAGCGTTTGACAAAAACAGATTCAATATGATTCTACATAGATTTGATTAATTGAGGGAAGGCAAAATAGGGTTTTTGCCTTGCCACTGTTTTCATTGGAAATACGCTCCATCTACTGTAGAAATGCATAGGCCCAAAATGCTGCCTTCAAGAAAATTCCATCTGACACAAACAAAACTTAATTAAATTGGTATCCAAACTCCATAAGCAGAATGAATGGACTCTGTGTGGAAACTTCTGGATCTATCTGCTGGTCTTGGCATATATCTGAGCATTATTTCCCCTAAATCTACTAGACCATCAGAAAATAAGTATCAAGTCCTATATAGATGTTTAAACATGTTACGAATGGTATTTTAAGCTCTCATCCTAGCAAGTCGAGAAAATGCAGTTACTATATATATATATATATATATATATATATATATATATATATATAAAATCTGGACCTGGGTTATTTTTAATCTCTGTAATAAAAGAAATCTGGCAAAAGCCAACTGACTTATATTGATTTTGAAAAACATTATCTATATTAAAATGCTCTAAGTACAAATTAGCTTTCTTTTCTCAATATTTATTATTGTTTCTCTTGCCTTGAAGTAACACAAGAGTCAAAATCCTTGTATATCACTTCCCTTGCAAGATTAGCTCATTGATGCAGGAAATGAAAAAGAAGACTGTGTGTGAGCGTGTGTGCATGTAGGGGATGGGGAAGTGTCTATGAGAAACCCATTACTTAATTTGGCCCATTACCAGGTATAAAAAGCCAGTGTCCTGTCGGATAGACACTTACAAATACACCTGACTTTCTAGCAGGTCCAAACGGTAACTGATGCCTTTTTATAATGGAATAACAGGCAGTGACAACAAACCCCCTGTTTTTTGATTTACATAACCTTCTCAAATCAAGCTCTCTGCAAGTAGAAACCACAGCAAGTATTATTTTTGAAATATACGCACAGTCTCTGGGACGAAATACTGATTTTTACTTTGAAATGACGACGTGACTTTTGACAATGGCTTCGTTAAAAGTGCTTTTCAGAGAGTTACAAAACTCATGGCTCATAAGTGGAAAGCTTCAAAGTATACTTATGTTAAGAAAAATAAAAACAAAAACGCATAGGACTTGGGCTCTTTTCAGGGAACGTGGTTCTCTTCCTTTCTCCCTACGCTTTCCCTTGGAAATCAGTTTTTAAGCAAGGAAAGAAGATAGATGGGGCACAGCCTTTTCACTGAGCTCTTGCAACTGAACCAGACAAAGAGAGATTTTTCAAGAAAAGAAAGGATTCATGAATGGGGTGAGGAATATCTCTGAATGAAGACTGGATCGGGATCCAGTCCCGTGGGATCCAAAGCTAGCTGGCAGCACAGGAAATAGAAACACCAACAGGAAAACCTGAAGGAAGGCGTCTTAAAAAACAAAAAACAAAAAAACAACAGTTAAATCTATGGAGTAAATAGATTTACTGGGAATCGTTGATGTGATTCAAAAGCTTCCCGGCCTTTCTGTTCCTTGGTGATTTGAGGAATTCTCAGCACTTCTGATCATTCCAGATGTCTGAGCCCCAGGTCATGATCGTGTAAAAGGTGCCGGGCGGGGCGGTCTACGCTCTGGAACTGATGCGTTTTCCATTCTTTGAGTTACATTAAAACTTTCCAATTCCCAGGGATCTCATTTGGGGAAGAAAGATGCAAAGAACATTTGCATTTCTATCGAGAAATCTCTGAGGAAAGCCAATCTTAATGGAAGTTATTAAAAACGATTAGCTTCCTAGGGTGTGATCAGTCCCTGGAGTTTCTGTTACAGGATATTTGCAGGGAGGGCCACATACAAGTAGGGAGGGCGTCTAAGGATGAAACTGACGAGGGGAATGACTTTGAGTTTCCATGACAGTAGGAACCATAACAAAAGCTGTGGTCTGCATGGCTCCTGTGGCTGCCGGTGTGATTTTCAGAGATAATCAGGTACAGAGCAGTGGACCATGCGGGAAGAAGGGGAGAAAGCGTTCACAGGACAACATGCATTCAGTACATAGGTCAGCAATTAGTTCACACACGGCTCATTCAGACGGGTGGGCACGAGGGAGCACCTCCATTGGCTTAGTGAGCTCACCTGTCCTGCCAGCTGCACAGGTGACAGCCCACGAAATCTGTCTTGCTTTCTGCATTGCAATTTCCAAAAGAATTTTGATGAGTATATGCACACACTGAAAGGAAAAGTACACTTTACGTATTGCCTATACCTAAACTGCTTCGAGAAAGTTATTTTTCTCTGAGTGCCGAGGCGAGCCACAGAACGGTAAGCCCCAGCAGGCAGTGACACACAGTCTCCAAACTAAAAAAAACAAAAAACTCCAAAATGTCAAGACACCAGAAGGCTTAGCTCAGTGCTAACCTCGGCAGAGAATCACATGGGCCATTTTGGTTATCATTGTGGTTTTTCGAATTCAAGAAACACTTCAAGCAATATTTATTCAAACTCAAGATGTTTACAAAACAGCTTATAAATATTAGAATTTGGAGAAAGTCCTTTCAGCAAAGAACTTCTTAGAGAAAGTGGGTCAAGAGTGCAGTTTAATTTTCTGTAAGCCTGTGGGGTTTTGGACCCAACAGAGACATATTAAACCCACAATCACTGCTTCCGTGGAGAGAAAAAACTTCCATTAAGATGTATACCTAATTTTCCTTCCTTCCTTCCTTCCTTCCTTCCTTCCTTCCTTCTTTCCTTCCTTCCTTCCTTCCTTCCTTCCCTTCCTTCCTTCTTTCCTTCCTTCCTTCCTTCCTTCCTTCCTTCTTTCCTTCCTTCCTTCCTTCCTTCCTTCCATCCTTCCTTTTTCTTTCTTTCTTTTCTTTCTTTCTTTCTTTCTTTCTTTCTTTCTTTCTTTCTTCCTGTGAAATAGTCACACTTTCTGGTGAAAGTCTGGTGAATTTAGAGAAAGCATCCTTCACTTTTAACCCAAATTTGCATGCTGAAATGTGTATTACATACAGTAATAAGAAACCAACATTCTGTATAGATTAGCTTTACGTTTCCATAAGTCACACATCAAAGTTAGAGATGGGTAGTGAACCAAATTCCTAAAAACGCCACATCAAGGTTATAATTTCACAAACCAACAGAGCAGCGTTTTCCCAAAACACAACTGGCGTTGAACTCGTGTGATAAATATTAACGACACAGCGTGCAGACCCGGTAAAGAGCCCGCTGGGAGTGTGCCCTTCACAAAGTAGGCACGTTGTCACGTTAAGGGTGATTTAAACAACACTAAAAAATAATAACGATGAGCCCAAACAAAGGCATTTCCAATTAAAAGAGATAAAATAAAACCATCTTTATTGAAATCCAATCCAACTAATCTGTGTAGTCAGCCAGAGATAGATAGGGGACCATAAACAGCCTCCAAAGTAGTACCCTGGCTTTCCCAGAGGGCAGGAAGGGACCCGGGGCTGGCAAAATACACCGTTCTGGATACATCTCCGTTAAGATATCTCCCACTCCCCAAGGCTGTGCGAGAGTGTGTCTTCGCAATCTTGAAAAAGCTCATCCCCCACTTGTATGTACAGGGCTGGGCTGACCAACCAGCCACCAGACACAGGAGACCAGGGCACTCTTGAACAAGGGCTGCTCTGAACGGAGATGTGCCCTAAGTGCATAAGGCGCAATGAGGTTTGAAGACAGTACAAAAACAAACCAGGAAAAAAGTGAACTATCTCATTCGTGATTTTTATATTGATGACATGTTGAAATAATAAGATTTTGGAGCTAGATGATGTACAATAAAGAACTTGGCCTTTGCATGTGACCTCTGGGAGATAATCTACATGATACATGATAGGAGTGTCTTTGTTTAGGGCAGGGCCAGTCACACCCAATGGGCTTAGGGTGGGGGCCGGCCATGCCACAAAGACCAACCGGGTCATTTAGGGTGGGAACTTGGAGTCAAGTGGCATCTGTCCACTTTGAACACTGGATTCCTGCACATGAGCTGTCAACCACCCAAACCTACAGAATGAAGCTCCAATAAAAATGTTGGACCTTCAACTTGGGTAGCTCCCTGGGTGGCTAATGCTCCATGCACATTGTTTCAGGTCAATGACCAGGGGATGGAATGATTTGACTCCATGGGGAAGAAGGCAATGGCACCTTGGCCCTACATGGCTCTTTGTTTGGGCTGATTTGAGCCTGATAAAGACCAACCACAAGAATAAACCACAACCACGAGTAGAATAACGGTCAGTGAGTTCTGTGCAATCAGACACAAATGCCACACATCTTTCTAATCTGAGATTATCGGAATTTGATTCCGGTTTGATAATAATTAGGTAGGATGCAGTAAACAACAACCCGAGTCAAGCCTGCTCCTGAAACGAAGGGACACAAAATTAAAAACAAAAGCTGTCAATTCAATAATGAAGAGTCAAACATAATTACTCAAAAACCGTATCTCTGTTCAGAAGACCTAAGTAAAAAATCATCTGTACAAAAATCCATCTAAAATAATTATACAAACGCAGCTGAATAATGAAGCTTTACATTATTTATAGGTCGTTTTTTTTTATCTGTAGAAACTGATCAGATGAAGTATTGAGCAGAACTTTACTGAAAAATCATCCACCAAAAATAGCACAAAACACTGTATTAAAAACACAGGTTCATGTTCGAATTTAATAACTAACCCCCACCACTTTAAACTCTAAAACGAGATGCCTCCTTTCTTTAGTATCAGCTTTTATTATACGGTCTCTTATATCATCACCCCAGACTGAACATTTGCTTCCTGTTTGGTTTAAAAACAAAACAAAACAAAACAAAACAAAACAAAACAAAACAACAAAACAAGCTTTTTGCTTATGCTACTTGCAAGAGACTCTTCTGAAAACAAAGACCACTGACCTGGGATTACAGTCCCTCTGGTGTGGCCATCTCCGTTTGAGAATGTGAGTGGTCTCAGGTGAGCTCCCAGACATAAGCTGTCCCTTCTACGGGCACGTCTGGGGCATCATCACCCCTACTGCCACACCCACCCAGACCGTGGCGGCTCTGTGCATTCGGTGCGGTCCTCACCACGTAGGAAATTGGACTCACGTAAGAATAACTGTCCCACTTGTCAGTTATCAGTGTGACACCAGTGACTCTCGGCTCTGTATCTCCAGCTGCGCCCTCTTCCCCGGGACAGCCTCACACCGCGGCGACGCTCCGGATATTTACGACTGAGTTCCATATCTGTCTCAGATTCAGCGTGCCTGGGGCTCCCATTTCATTCTCCTTCCTTTCCCCATCCAAACTCCTTCAGTCGAGCTCGTCCAGAATTTGTTGATAAAAATCTTAAATCACGTTAATATTCTTGAGTCCCGCTTTACTCCTTCCTTACATGCTTCCCACGGTCTTCCCACACAAAAATTTGTCCAGAACGTGGTACGTAGGTTTAAAAAAAAAATCATTATCAAAGTGCATTTGTAGGTAAAATGGCATATATTTGCAGGTGAAATGGCGTGATTTTTTTTAATATTCCAGAAAATAAGTGTGTGCGTGTGTGTGCATGCACGTGTGTGAGAGCGTGTGCGTGTGTGAGAGTGTGTGTGACTGTGCATGTGCGCGTGTGTGTATGTATGTGTGCAGGCGCATACATGTGTGTGTGAGTGTGTGTGCAAGCGGGAAGAATGACGGTGGATAAGTAAGCACTGAAGGGTGTAAGCAGGTGGCAGGTAATGGGAGTTCACTCTTCTATTCCTGCTGCTTTTGCTTGTGTGGAAATTTCTACATTAAGAAGTTCTCAAGAAGGGTCCTTCCTTGGTAAATCCAATTCAACAAGCGTGTACTGAACACGAGGAGGTGTGACCCCTCTGGGGACGCACTAGCGATCCATACTTTGTCCCCGTCCTCAGGGAGCTCACAACCACACAGGGCGAAGGAGAGGACCGGCGCTAAGTGCATCCTTCCTTGTGTCCATGCCCTTGAAGCCCCTCCCATTATGAGGCAGACTCTATCTCCACTCCTTGACTTGCTTTGGCCAAACATTAGGCAAGCATCAGGTTGAAAGCTTTCACACCGGTGCCTGCTCTCTCCTGCTGCGGAGCCTCATGGGGGACAGCAGACCAGCGGGGGGAGAGGCCTCAGTTGTCCTCACCATCCTAGCGAAGGCCCCAGCCATGTTAGCAAGGTGGCCACCCCAAACTACCCAGCCTGGCTGAGCTGACCCAGGCGACGCAAAGAATAAATAACGAGTGTTCGATCTAAGGCGCTATGTTTGGTGTGGCTTGTTATGTAACAAAAATTAACATGTATCGTAAAGTGAACACATCTCTACTTAGGGTCAACGGATAGAGGTGACATTGGAGATGGAGAAGCTCGGGTGGGGGGGGAGGGCTACATACAGATTCACAGACCCGGAACATACGCTTCAACAGGTAGAAGCTTCCTTTCCTGTCTGGCTTAACAGAAGACAGGCGGGGTCCCAGATCTGCTGCTCCATTGGACCTGTTTGAGGATGCTGTTTGGACTCAGGTATGTGAAGAAATGTGAAGAAATTCAGCATCTCCCTGAGAGGTCGCTGGAAGGGGGGGGGGGGGGCTTTCAGATCACTGCAAGCATTATTCTCAGATGCTTGCACCAAAACTCAACCAATGGGAATGTCCTAAAGGAACCCGAAATCGTATCATGCTCTGTTCCAGTAAAGTCCGTGGGTCCATCTTGCACTCTGGATGGCTACTTCACCTGTGCACGACTATGTCACATGCCACACCTCCGTCATCTGAAAAAGACCGGATTCCCTGAGCGGTGCAGATCTTCCGAATGTTGAGGCATTTCGTGACACAACATCGAAACAAAAATCTCATGTGTTAACATGACCAGGAGAGTCTTGTGTTAACATGACCAGGGAAGCTGTGGACCACGTGGTGGCTTTCCGAAATTTTGATTTTTTTTTTTGCTCGACAGGGCAAATGTTATTGTGGGCAACAGATAATGCCAGCCGTCTTGCTTACCGTGACTGGCTCGAGCCACTCGTTTGGAAGAAAAATGTCTGACAAATGCCCAAGCCTGTCTGCCAATCATTCAAGTATCTGGTTCCATTTGCGACTCAACCACACAAGCGCCTTTATCTCCAGATAAACACCATGCGTCACTCAGAAGGCAGCAGACAGCCTTAGGTATACTCCCTGTGTCATTACACAGGACATGAAAAAAACTTACATTCAAAGGTTGAGAGTCGATGAAATTAAACAATATTATTGGCTCAGCAAGGAAATCTTAAAGGGATTTCTTTTTTAAACTACAAGTGGGTGGTGTGAATAATCAGCTATTACTGGCTCCCACTGGTGGCCTTCACCGGGACTAAAGCGGTCCGCGGGTTTTCTCAACACTGACTTAGCAATGGTGAGAAGGGTACACAGCGGCTTCCTGTTCTTACGCAAATAGGCTTTGTGGAGACCCTGAAAGAGTCCCGGGATCCCCCAGGGGGACAAGCATCACTTCAGAGGACCAGCACGCCATGAGGACGGAGGTGGCCAAACTGGTACAACATGGAACTCAGGGCCAGGAAGCTCGTCGATCTTCCTTCTGAGATGTTCAATGTATTAAATTGCGCTGAAAAAGGCCACCTCCAGTTCCTGCCCGGGAAGCATTTGACGTGAAGAAAGGAGATGTCGCGCCCCGGCCGTGGGGGTGAGCGCACCCACGTGCCCACAGAATCCAGAGCTTTCGGTGAGGGACCTGCATCTGCCCTTGTCCCAACGCGGCAGCATACGAGCACCAAATCTTGCAGAAATCCCATAAAGAAAGTGCCTAGCCTGTAAAATACTCCCAACAGGAATAATGCGGACAAATGCTAAGGGCTTAAGTGCTGGGCACAGCGGGTGAGCTGGTGACCGAGGCTCCCTGCAGGTCCCCCTGCCCGGAGAGCAGAGCCTTGTGCTTGTGGCTGGGGAGGCAAGGGTTGGCTGCTTCCATTTCCAGCCTGCTCTGCCAGGCCTTTCTGTGACTCCCCGCTGAGAACTCAGACTGCCACCAGCTCATTCCCCTGCCCCCCCTCCCCCCAGCCGTCTGAATAAAGAAGTCAATAAGGGAATTAACTTGCAGAGCTACGAAAAGTCCTCTACGCTTTAAAGCTCTTTGGATAAATGGTCCAACCTTGGAAATTACATCCACCGCCTAAAAGACTGTTGCTCTGCGTGCACCTGAGTTGGCTGCAACATTTGCAGCACAGCCTGTAAATCACCCAATCTGAGCACACAAAAGGAAAACAGAAATGTAAAAAAAAAAAAAATCAGTGACGTCTTAAGGGTATCTACACAGGGGCGTCTGGGTGGCTCAGTGGGTTGAGTGTCCGACTTCGGCCCAGGTCACGATCTCATAGTTTGTGAGTTTGAGCCCGCGTCGGGCTCTGTGCTGACAGCTTGGAGCCTGGAGCCCGCTTCAGATTCTGTGTCTCCCTCTCTCTCTGCCCCTAACCCACTCACGTTCTATCTCTGTCTCTCTCAAAAATAAATAAACAAAAAAAAAAAAAGAGCATCTACACAAATAAAAAACATCGATATACGGGAAACATAATACACTATTGTGGCCACAGTAAGCATTGTCCATGGGAACATCGTCAGTTCGAATCAAAGTGCCTTCAGCACCTCCCCCCCCAACCTCACCAGCACGGCCCAAATAACATCACAAAATAAACACATACCCACTGTGCTTGTGCCATTTCCTTCATTGACTCTGTGAAGGCGACGGCAAATCTAGTAAAAGTGAACAAAAATGAGGAAAACAATTAGGGCAGAATTCAATTAGCATGACCATGGAACAGCTCTTTGGGACCACTTGTCAGAGACAGCAAGGCGCTGAGTTTCAGGTGCTATCAATCTCTATCACGTGTGGTCAGAGGCCATCAGGTTTAATCCCCACGCACATCGAAACAAGTTGGGTGTGCAAGGAATAAACAAATGAAGCTCAGAATTTCAATTTGTTGTTGTTGTTGTTGTTGTTCCTGCCATGCAAGGTCAGGGAAGCCGGGAAAAAGCCGGAAACGGGGTGATGCCAGGGGCATCACACAGGATGAGCCAGGGGCATCTCAGGGGGGCCCCCTGCCGGGAGAAATGGCTCAGGACTGGTGGGGCATGTTGAAAGCATCCTCCCGGTGCTTTGCGCAAAGTGAATCCCCTCATTTGGCAAGCAGGACCGCCCCCCCCCCCCCCCCCCCCCCTGAGAGTATCTCTCTGCGCTGGACACCCCCAGCCCTGCACTCGTGCCTGGCACCCGCACACCGGCAAAAACATCCGCGGACTGAACAAACCAACCAGCCAACGGAGGTGAGTCCTGCCGTCCATCCCAACAGGAAGAGCAGGTGCGTGGGGCCGAGCGCAGAAGAGGGGGGTCGGGCACCCTCGCCCAGGGGCTGTCCCCCCCACCCCGCCCCGTTACCCCTTCTGCCGGGGCGCCCCATTCGCTCAGGACCTAGGCGTCAAGGGGGTCAAGGCCTCAAGGGGGCAACGACAGCCTTGGGAAGGTTTGCATCAGACAGAGCACACGTGCTGGGGCGCCCGGGTGGCTCAACCAGTTAAACATCCGACTTTGGCTCAGGTCATGGTCTCACAGCTCATGGGTTTGAGCCCCGCGTCGGGCTCTGTGCTGACAGGTGGGAGCCTGGAGCCTGCTGCGGATTCTGTGTCTCCTTCTCTCTCTGCCCCTCCCCTGCTCATGCTCTGTCTCTCTCTCTGTCTAAAATAAACAAACATGAAAACAGAAAGAAAGAAAGAAAGAAAGAGGGCACATGTAAACGTCTCCGGAGCCAGCAGGACCACCGACTGAGCTCCATCGTTTCTGCTTCTTCTGGAGCGGCAGGTGACCTTTTCCTTCTCAGGGCCCCTCACTCACCACACAGACCCCTGCCCTGGGTTCACACCCACCCACCCAGCAGATAACCACTAAGAGAGCTTCTGACCCCACGATCCTAAGAAAATAAATTTAAAATAACATTAATAAATACATATTTATTTATTTTATTCATTTATTTATTTTGAGGGGGGCAGACAGAGGGGGCAGAGAGAGAGAGGAGAGAGAGGGAGAGAGAGAGGGAGAGAATCCGAGAGAGAGAGAGAGAGAGAGAGAGAGAGAGAGAGTCCCAAACAGGCTCTATGCTCAGCATTGCAGCCTGGCGTGGGGCTTGATCCCGTGACCCTGGGATCATGACCTGAGCCAAAATCAAGAGTCGGACGCTCAACCGACTGAGCCACCAGGTGACCCTAAAATAATGCATTTCTTACGAAAACGAGAAAACTACCGCTTTCCCATTTTCGGACGAATATCGCCATTTCAAAACATACGTTGACTCGTGATTTTGCTCGTGGAAAACATCTTTAGTAACACTGTAGCTCAAAGACCCTCTGAAATTATTGATGCTGAACCCTCTGACCCACCATCCCATGGGCTTTACCCATCACGTGCTACGTATTTCCTAGTGGCGAAACTATCTCTGAGGCAGTGTATCTCACATAAGCTCTTTTGCTCATTTGCTTGGCAACATTAGGTTTCTCTAAGGTGAGCCTGCACAATCCTTCACAAAACAATTTCCACAGGCCTCAAACCCCTTACTTAATTTAGTATTTACAAGTCCCAGATACTTACCACATTATAATACGACCCAAATAGCCGATGCTGAAGTAATTTCAATATTATACCAGAGAGGAAAAAGGTTCCAAACATTGGAAAAGTTCAAAAATAGACTTTATAAGAAAAATATAACTACTTTAAAAGTATTTGATTAAAAACAAAACTCATTATAAAGCTACACAAGTTCAATATTTTACAGAGAAGTACGCCGTGTGCTGTCCGACGGGGAATCTATGATTCATCCGACTTCCCACGCACGGGCTTCAATCAATACCCCCCCAGATGAAAATCAATGTGTTTTAATAACAACACAATGAATAATGCTAATGCTAATACCATGAGATGAATTCATTCAATAATGTTTCTACCAAGCAGAATTATTTTCCTTCTGTAAGACCGTGCATAGCAAACTGCATGAATCAAAGGGTAATAGATTTTTAGGGTGTAAGAACAACATCAAGAAAACCTATAATGATAGATCACCTTTCAAGATAAACCCAAACTCTGTATACCTTTGTTTACCGTAACCCTCCTCTCTCTCTCCCTCCCTTTCTCTCCCTCTCTTTCCCTCCTTTCTCTCCCTCTCTTTCCCTCTTCC